>NC_085973.1:12753089-13060877 GCF_910591565.1 Cydia splendana
TGGCAAAAACTATGTCCATATTTTGTTATGATTATAAGAATTATCACTAGGTATTAGGTATTAGAGAACTAAAATTAACTAGGTAGTGAACGAAGTACGAACAAAATAAATATAAATATGTCATAATCATAACTTGACTTGAGTTCGACGTTTACAAAGAATGTTAATAAAAAGTATTGCAAATTCAAATCGGTATAATTTACATCTACATTTTTATTTTACCTATGAAAATTATACTTACTTTTTATTTAATAAACTTGAAACTTATTGAAATTATCATAAATTGTGTACGCTACCGTATTATATTTCAATAATATTTAAGTTACTTAAGGGATTTCTGTTTCTAAGCAAGCTTCGTAAATGCCCGCCTGGTATACAGAGGGCGTACCGCGAACCAAGTTCGTCATGTTGCCTTCCTGTCACACTTACGTACGAATTTACAAGTGCGACAGAGAAGCAACACGTCGAAATTCGTTTTGAGACTGATTTCTCGCGCCATTTTGACACGTAAGTTAGGATCAAAAAGGCGTAAGATGTATGAAAGCTTGCAGCGCTTACGCTTGTTGTCTTTCGTGTTTAATTTTTAACGTATTTTCGGTGGTGACGCGAGGCGATATTGAAGTACGGCGCGTGTCTGTCTCACTCCCTCTTTGGGTATTTCTAATTCATTGTTTCATTTTGAAAGGATTGAGGTGTTCATGTCACAGAGAGGCGGTGAGCGGTACAAACTCAATGCTTTTCTCGGTGGACCTTTTGTCGTTGCAATAAGGTTTGTAGTTCGGCAGTTGACAGTGTGGACCATTACGTCCATTACTCGTTTCTTCATTTGAGTTTTGAGTGTCGGCGAGCGGGCGAGCACCTCGAGCGCCTCGCGCGATCCAGGGACTCTCTTGCGAGGTTATGAGGAGCGTATGAGTTTTGAAGGTCGCGAGTGAAATTGAAAGGATAAGAGTTTTTTTTAAATTTGAAGTGTGTGAATGATTTGTGTGGCAAGAGGTGTTTGTGATGCGCGCGAGTAAATGAGTAAAATGAATAGAGGAGTGATGTAAGACATTTTTGCGGTATGAAGTACTGCGACAAATTAACAAAATGAGTGGTACAAATGAGGTGCCTCACGAGTGAGCGACTCAACACTATTTAGCACTACACTGATTCTCTACCAGTCTAATAAAATCTTTGGTGTACTTACACACTTCACTCTTCTTTGCAATGGGATAGACGAACACCTTCCTGGAGTAGTCGTCTAGGAACGTGAGGACATAGCGCTTGCCTCCAAGAGAAGTAGTCGGCATCGGCCCCATGACGTCACTGTGAATGAGCGCCAGCCGCGCCTCGGCCACCTGTTTGTTATGATTAGTCACAAAGGGAGCGCGAGATTGCTTACCCTTAAGACACACATCACAAACTTTCTTCTGAGTAGTAACCTGAAAGTCAATGTCATTAGCAACCTTCCTAAGTGATGCCAAGCTATCAAAATTAATATGACCTAATCTTTGATGCCATAACATCATATCCTTAGACGTAGATGACGTTGTCAGATTGACTTTACCCACAGAATGAAGCCTATAAACTCTCCCAACTTTCCTAGCATGTAAAACTACTTTACCAGCTTTAAGTATGTCACATCCATTATTATCAAAAATAAATTTAAATCCCTTTTCAGCAAGAGTAGACACAGATATTAAATTAACAGTAAGGTCGGGTATAAGCATTACATCTTTTAAAGTAGTATCTATCGTATGTCCACGAGAGTTAACCGTAAAATGTACGTCACCTTTCCCATTCACCTCTAACTTCTTGCCGTTGGCAACACACACCTCCTTAGTCGACGACTCATCGAGAGCTTGAAACCATTCTTGGCGTCCTGACATATTATCTGTCGCTCCAGAATCAATAATCCACGAACTGTCAGTGTTAAGTGCAGACAACACCATAGAAGTCGACGTCGCTCCATTGCGGTCCAATTGAGGACAATCCTTCTTGGCATGTCCTTTAGAACGACATTTCCAACACCACAACTTGTTCGTACTTGACGAGGTACTAGCGTGTTTTGATGTACTTGAGGCATTTTTCTTCTGGCCTCGGGAGCTAGCCTTTTCATTACGATTCCGTGTAAATAAGCAGCCATCGTCGCTACCACCAGCGGCGCTCCCTTTCCATCTCTTATCTTGAAGAAGTTTTGTTTTTACCATATCTGTAGTTATGGCTATACTCGAATGCTCCAGAGCCATTATCATGGGCTCATAATCTTGGGGCAACCCTTGGAGCATAATAGCAGCCAGAAATTCATCATCAAGAGGTTTCTTCATGCTACTCAATTGTTCAGCAAGTGACAAGATCTCGTTGACATAAATCTCCATGCTATCAAACTTTTCCAGCTTAATCGAGCATAAAGTTCGCAGACACGACAATCTCCTGTTCAACCCGGTGTCATCGTACGCCTTCTGCAAGGCATCCCATACATCCTTCGCAGTTTTCGCCTGCGCAATGTGAGGATAGCACGATTTTTCAACACTCAAACATAGCCTCGCTCGAGCCCTCTCCTCTTTACGAGCTAATTTGTTAGCGTTCTCACCTGAGGTTTCGGATTTTTCAGTAATACATTGCCACAAATCCTCGAATACGAGTATGTTTTGCATCTGAAACGCCCAATCTCGATAGTTGATTGTTCCTTTCAGCTTTTCCAACGCAACTTTCGGATTACAAGTATACTCGTCCATAGTGAAATAATAATATTTTCCACAAAATATTCACACTTCGCGGGCTTCAGCACATAACCTGCTATTTTTGTATGTAGCTAGAGTGATACACGCAGTGAGAAGTGAAAACATTTAATAGGTATATTATTATAAAATTACACTATAACATATCACAAGGAAAATTATTGTCGAGTGACAGGAAGAAAACAGAACGCCACAGGCCTTGACATATTTTCAAATTAAAATAATTGATGGCCAGCGTTACACTTCCAACACCATCTTGTTGCCAAATTTCGCCTACCCCTAGGGTTGACAAATTTTTTGTACCACATTCATTGGTGGGTGACATTACTTGTTTCCAAATTTAAATATTATCTTATGTTTGGTTATTTTAGTTTACGCTATAAGCAAATGTTTATTTCTACTCTTACCGATGTTGAGTAGGTACCAAATAGGTATTTTTATGTCTCACTTTGTGTAAATAAGGTTGATTTGATGTCAATTACGATAATAACAACAAATTTGCAACAATTATACAATTTTGTTAAAAATATTTTTTTTTAACTTATAAACCATTACTGCCCTTTATTTGGTATGTTGGTTAATTTTTGGCAGCCCTAGCTTCATTATAGAAAATGTATGAAAACAACTTCAGACTGTTACCAAACTTCGCCTACTACCCCGGTTTTTAAAAATATGCCTAGTCTGCGGGCTCAGCACGGTTCCATTTTTATCGACTATCACTATGCGCGTCCCTTTCGCACTTACATATTTGTTAGAACGTGACAGGCATGGTGACAAGGGATAAAAACGCGACCGTGCTAAGCCGCCTGGTGTAGTTAAGGTTCATAGTATATTAGCACATTCCAAGGAGATACGACTTAACATGTGTAAGTCACAGACAAGTAAGTATTAGCGGCAAGGCATGCCATAGGCGAAGATTGGGAAAAATACCCAAACATCGCCTATTGCCTTTGGGGCCATTTATTACCAACTTAACCAATAAAATTCTAAGTTTTAGTGGTGTATACTGATAGTTGGGAGTACTATAAAACATTTTTTCGTCTTAACGGATTAAAATGCTTTCAAATTTGAGAGATTTTTTTGGAAAAGTGTCAAAATCCAGGCGAAGATACGAAACTCTACGGTACCGAACATTCGGTCACGGAGTGACAAAGTGTATCAAAACATGTACACGCAGCCCCAATATTAGTAACTGTTTTTATTGTTTGATCTCTAAATAACCCATTCCAAAAACTTTCAGTGTGATCTATTTACTTACTGAAAGTTCCTATTGCACTCCGAGTCCAAGGTGCCAGGCCCATTAGTCCAGGACTCCACCAGCAGGTCTGACTGCAGCACCTCGGCCACTAAGCCGCTGTACAAATCGTCGTTGAACATGGCACTCTTCGCGAACGAGAGGAACTTCCGTCCGGCGAGGGTTTCGAAACTCTCTATGTGGTACCTGGAAATATTAATGGCGATATTAAAACAGAGATTTAAGCAAATGATTATAAGTCTAAACCTAAATTAGCCTGAGGCATTGTTCCCAGGATACTGGCCGCGTTCCCCCTCTGCACAGTGAGGCTGAGTTTTTGCGCAAAAAAATACGCCCACTCGTAGGTCGCCACTCGCCAGACACCCAGACTAGTTTGGTAGAAATTTCTTTTACTAGTTTTTTGGTGTCTGACGACCAAGGACCGAAAGTTTCAATAGCAAGTTCCGCAAATACAAAATGACGTTATTTATAACGCTTGTCAAGTCTACCAAGCCCTTGATAATAGTTTGTCCTTATCAGTCGTTTTGACATTTGTGTTTGTTAGAAAGGGACATAATTTGAATAGAATAGAATAGAATAGAATTCTTTATTGCGAAACCATGGTACATTTAGTTGTTACAGTAAAAGGTTGTGAGAACACATGGCACCCTGTTAGGGCATTGCAAATAAATTTTACTTCTAGGTAGTTTATGAACATTAGAACTAAGCCTAATTTTAAATTTAATTAAAACATTTTCTTTACTTATTTCTACTAACAATTAAATAGTTGTACCTATATTATTATTTACACAGGGGATTAGTATTAGTACCTGGTACTCGTAATTACAAAAAGAAGCTATCTTCCATGAACTCTTGGACGGAATAGTATGCCTTCTCTATTAATAATAATTTTAATTTTGATGTGAATGAATTTAGATTTTCTATGTTTCTGATATTATTAGGCAGTTTATTGTAGATCTGGATGGCGATAGATTTGTTATAAAGTTATGTTAAAGTTTATGAACAAAGTCCCAAAATAATAGTCGTTTTGGTACCAAACCTAATGTATGTAGTGAGCACTCTATGCTTACTATATTTCTCTATGACAATATTCAACTTTCTAACGTTGATAGATAAGAGTCCGCCTATGAGTAAACTCTGTACAGACTAGGCAGTAACAGTGTGGAAGTGCACTATAAACGTCATACTTATTATTTATTATTATTTTGATAGGCATAAGGTCATTATTTTGTCATTACAAAAAAAACAACGGGTTGCACTCCGGGAGTGCCGGCAGAAGTGAAAACTCAACGACATTGTAACTCAAAATATTAATAACAGCTCCATGGATAGTGCAAAATGTCTGCAGCACTATGTATAATTGAGGTTAAGGCCATCTAGCGTTATATCGTCGCATTACTTGTACTACAGTTATATTAATACCAGTTTGAGGGAAACTCACTAGATGGCATTTAAATCAAAAAACAATGACATTGTCATCCATACATACATACAGGCATACATTTTCGCCGCGCGGTAGAAAGAGAGGGTTACGCCTTACGCTGTCTCGAGTTTAACATTTTTTCCCCACCTCAAAAAGTACACAGCGCCGCAAAAGAAGTTTTCACTTCAAAAACGACTTGCAAAAATATCATTTTATCTGAAACTATGGCCGATTTTGTGAACTTTATGTCAGTTTAGTCTCGAATTCAGGAATTCCTCGAATGCAGCCTAGCAGCCTGGATTTTATTTATTCATTGCATTGGTATTGTAAACTGTTGACGTTTACCGACGTTTTATTGTGTTGTTTATTAAATACACGTGCATTTTATGTTACCTATTTACAAACATTAATGAGCGAAATAAAACAAGCGTAACAACAAATAGCACACATTAGGTACAGCAATATGACACGTGTTATGATTATGATTATTGTTCACACTATGACTCACAATGAAGACTTATATGGAAATCATAATTATTATTACGGGTGTTCAATTTCAGATCGTATTGATAGACAAAGTCTTATAACTAACGAGAATTCGGTTTATTATTTACATGGGCAGACGCTAAAATCATCTCACGGACAAACAGCACTTTTTTAGTACCTACTTACAAGGCTCGGAACCGGTTTTTTTTAAAAACCCCGAAATAGTTCCATACTTATTTTGAATTCTTTTATGCTTTTTTACGTAGGACTGAATCATGTATGTATTTAGGTAACAACTTCGTATTATTAGATTGTCCCATTAAAAATTAAATAATAAACCAAAGAACGAAAAAGAACGCAATAATACCGGCACTTTTTGTATAAAGAAAAAACCGGTTCCACGCCTTGTTCACGGCCCTGTTTTCCATAATGAAAGTGGTAATAAAATCTGAACAACGTACCAAGGAGAAGCATCAACAGTCTTATTGTTCACCACCTCAACCAACGTCGGCAGCTCATTCTCGTATTCCGGAGGTATTTGGCTGTAAACAACGAGGGGCTCGTTGTATTTCAGCTGGGTGGCTATCTGGTTCACGGTGGCAGTTTGTACCGACATGCAGAGCATTGACTGTCCGTACTTCATACCGGTTTGTGGGTAGCTGTAGCTGGTCAGGTTCATGCCGCGACCTGAAGTGAACACATAAATATGGATGGATATAAAAAAATAGCAACAATAGTATGAACTCTCCCGAAGTTTATGCCATTCATGCCATAAATATGAATTTCATGAAATGGTGTTATTCACAGGGTTGGGCAAAATACTGGCTTCCACGTATTTCAAATACAAATTACAAAATACATTTTTAAAAGTATTTGAAATACCAAATACAAATTATAGTCCGGTGGCCGGCTGCATGAAACAAACCTCATCAAAAAATAGAATATACCTACCCTGTAGAGGTACCTGACATTTAGTAGCTTCCAACGCACTTGGTCGGCCTAGGCTTAACCTGGCAGATTTTGTACAAATGGCAAAAACGTTGGACAAAAATTCATCAAAAAAAACCTCATCGAAAAATAGAATGAAACTTGTATGGTAGTATACCTGACCTTGAGGACAGTAAAAAAAAAGTGGTCGGCCTCACCTTAGCCTGGCAGTTTTTGCAGTCCGACCAGATTTATTGGGTCACGTGAGAGCTACAATTTACCTCATCGAAAAATAGAATGAAACAAACGGATTATAATAGCTAAAATAAGCCTGTTGACGTATGTCTTGGTCGGCCTCACCTTAACCTGGCAGTTTTTGCAGTCCGACCAAATTTATAAAAAAATCATCAAAATTTTTTTATCGAAAAATCGTATGAAACTGGTATGGTACGATGGCTGCCTTTGAGGACAGTAAAAAAAAAGTGGTCGGCCAAATCCTGTGTTGGCAGGTTCCTGTGTCCGACCAATTTTGTGGTACCACGTGAGAGCTACAATTTTACCTCATCGAAAAATAGAATGAAACAAACGGATTATAATAGCTAAAATAAGCCTGTTGACGTATGTCTTGGTCGGCCTCACCTTAACCTGGCAGTTTTTGCAGTCCGACCAAATTTGTAAAAAAAACATCAAAAATTTTTTATCGAAAAATCGTATGAAACTTGTATGGTACGATAGCTGCCTTTGAGGACAGTAAAAAAAAAGTGGTTGGCCAAATCCTGTGTTGGCAGGTTCCTGTGTCCGACCAATTTTGTGGTACCACGTGAGAGCTACAATTTACCTCATCGAAAAATTGAATGAAACAAACGGATTATAATAGCTAAAATAAGCCTGTTGACGTATGTCTTGGTCGGCCTCACCTTAACCTGGCAGTTTTTGCAGTCCGACCAAATTTATACAAAAATCATCAAAATTTTTTTATCGCAAAATCGTATGAAACTTGTATGGTACAATAGCTGCCTTTGAGGACAGTAAAAAAAAGTGGTCGGCCAAATCCTGTGTTGGCAGATTCCTGTGTCCGACCAATTTTGTGGTACCACGTGAGAGCTACAATTTACCTCATCGAAAAATAGAATGAAACAAACGGATTATAATAGCTAAAATAAGCCTGTTGACGTATGTCTTGGTCGGCCTCACCTTAGCCAGGCAGTTTTTGCAGTCCGACCACATTTATAAGGAATAATAATTTCTATATTGAAAATATGGTTTCTTCGCAGCTTGAACTTAACTTAATAATGCTAACTGAAAAAAGTCATAAGGAAATGGGTCCATGGAGGTCTTAGAGGGCTTTAAAAAAAAAGAAAACATTCAGTTCAAATTTTATTCATAAATCTATCTAATATCTAAATAACGTTTTCTAACTACTGACGTGGTTTCAGAGTAACACTTACGTTGAGATGATGTCTCACAGATGTCAAAAATAAAAAGGTTTTCATCGATTTTTGACAAGTTTTGAATCGTATATCCTACTTTTCTAACATTTTATCACGCCAGGTGGCGCCTCCATAGTGGAGTTGCTGTCATTGTCAAATCACATACATTGTTTCCAATAAATTGTAAACATTCTCCTTTTTTAACCGACTTCCAAATCCCAAAGGAGGAGGTTATCAATTCGGTTGTATGTTTTTTTTTTCTCCACAATACTGCAATAGTGTGCGACAAATTGTGGAAATATACCTATAGGATCTCCCTTTTTTCCCAAGGACCCGATATGCATAAATCGGTGAGAAAAAGCTTTGAGTACCAAAAACTAAGGCAAATGACAAAGACCGTTTGTGTAGGCTGCATTTTAAGGAAGATAAATATTTTGGAAAGAGTAAATACACAGGTAAGCTAAGTTTTAACGAAGTAGTACATAATTTAGGGCATAATGGCTTGGCCACACATGCTGTATTCCATACGCATCATGACTTTGTGTACCTATCTGATGGGCGGGCGTATATGAAACGCCTTCTTGTACATGCAGGTGATCCAGGTATACACCAAAGCTTAGTTTTCAATCGAACACTTGTAATATAAGAGGAAAAACTGCACGTGAGCCTTCCAAAATTTTAATAAACGGTAAAATACACAAGATAACCTCACATATATTAAGTGATTATCTTTGCATCAAATCAGCCTTTTTTCCATCAACTGTAGCATTTCTCCTTCGAAGCTCGGTTTGTAGAAAAGAAATTCCCACCTTTTACCAGTGGTAACTACTGGGAATAAAAATTCCCAGTAGGTACCACCAAACCGAGTTGGTGGTAACTACTAGGATTTTTTTTCCCAGTAGTTACCAGTGGTAAAAGGTGGGAAAATAATTCCCAGTAGTTACCACTGATAAGAACTTGGTGGTAACTAGTGGGAATAACCCTTTTATTGTTAATAATTACTGTTCATCATAATCATCTTCGGAGTCGAAGTCTGACGAACTTTCCCCAGACTCCGACTTATCTATTGTTATTTCTTCGACTCGCAAAGGCGTTATGTGTCCTTCAAACCATTTGATCTTATACATTTCATCTCTTAATGCAAGTGGATTCTGCCGCACACTGCCACATTGAATTTATGAAAGCCGTCCGTAACAAGCCATACGTCAACAGGTTTATTTTAGCTATTATAATCCGTTTTTTTTTCATCCTATTTTCGATGAGGTAAATTGTAGCTGTCACGTGGTACCACAAATTTGGTCGGACTGCAAAAACTCCCAGGCTACGGTGAGGCCGAACAAGCCATACGTCAACAGATTTATTTTAGGTATTATAATCCGTTTGTTACATTCTATTTTTCGATGAGGTAAATTGTAGCTATCACGTGGTACCACAAAATTGGTAGGACACAGGAACCTGCCAACACAGGATTTGGCCGACCACTTTTTTTTTACTGTCCTCAAAGGCAGCTATCGTACCATACAAGTTTCATACGATTTTTCTATAAAACATTTTTGATGATTTTTTTATAAATTTGGTCGGACTGCAAAAACTGCCAGGTTAAGGTGAGGCCGACCAAGACATACGTCAACAGGCTTATTTTAGCTATTATAATCCGTTTGTTTCATTCTATTTTTCGATGAGGTAAATTGTAGCTCTCACGTGGTACCACAAAATTGGTCGGACACAGGAACCTGCCAATACAGGATTTGGCCAACCACTTTTTTTTTACTGTCCTCAAAGGCAGCTATCGTACCATACAAGTTTCATACGATTTTTCGATAAAAATTTTTTGATGTTTTTTTTATAAATTTGGTCGGACTGCAAAAACTGCCAGGTTAAGGTGAGGCCGACCAAGACATACGCCAACAGGCTTATTTTAGCTATTATAATCCGTTTGTTTCATTCTATTTTTCGATGAGGTAAAATTGTAGCTCTCACGTGGTACCACAAAATTGGTCGGACACAGGAACCTGCCAACACAGGATTTGGCCGATCACTTTTTTTTTACTGTCCTCAAAGGCAGCCATCGTACCATACCAGTTTCATACGATTTTTCGATAAAAAATGTTTGATGATTTTTTTATAAATGTGGTCGGACTGCAAAAACTGCCAGGTTAAGGTGAGGCCGACCAAGACATACGTCAACAGGCTTATTTTAGCTATTATAATCCGTTTGTTTCATTCTATTTTTCGATGAGGTAAAATTGTAGCTCTCACGTGGTACCACAAAATTGGTCGGACACAGGAACCTGCCAACACAGGATTTGGCCGATCACTTTTTTTTTACTGTCCTCAAAGGCAGCCATCGTACCATACCAGTTTCATACGATTTTTCGATAAAAAATTTTTGCTGATTTTTTTATAAATTTGGTCGGACTGCAAAAACTGCCAGGTTAAGGTGAGGCCGACCAAGACATACGTCAACAGGCTTATTTTAGCTATTATAATCCGTTTGTTTCATTCTATTTTTCGATGAGGTAAATTGTAGCTCTCACGTGACCCAATAAATCTGGTCGGACTGCAAAAACTGCCAGGCTAAGGTGAGGCCGACCAATTTTTTTTTACTGTCCTCAAGGTCAGGTATCCTACCATACAAGTTTCATTCTATTTTTCGATGAGGTTTTTTTTGATGAATTTTTGTCCAACGTTTTTGCTATTTGTACAAAATCTGCCAGGTTAAGCCTAGGCCGACCAAGTGCGTTGGAAGCTACTAAATGTCAGGTACCTCTACAGGGTAGGTATATTCTATTTTTTGATGAGGTTTGTTTCATGCAGCCGGCCACCGGACTATTACTTTGGTGACGGGTATTTGAAATACAAAATACAAATTACAGTGTTTAAAATAATGTATTTCAAATACAAAATACAAAATACCTTTAAATTTTTTTGTTTAATCATTTAGTTTTTTTTAACGAATATCCTTTCCTAAAAACTTATAGGGTCATTGCGCTAGTTTTCGTCCACTTGACGAAATTTGAATATAAACCTACATTGCTGCACAAATTTGGACTGATTTCAATCCTTAATGTCGAAACAATATATATATCTGTCTACATATCAAAATTATGGACCAGACCAGGACTGGTCCATAAATTCAAAGTCGCTCAGCGAGCTATGGAAAGGGCTATGCTCGGAGTCTCTCTGAGGGATCGTATTCGAAATGAAGTTATCCGTCAGAGAACTAAAGTCGTCGACATAGCCCACCGGATTAGCAAGCTGAAGTGGCAGTGGGCCGGTCATATTAGCCGTAGAACCGATAACCGTTGGGGTAGACGAGTTCTCGAGTGGAGACCGCGCATCGGCAAACGTAGCGTAGGACGCCCTAAGACTAGATGGAGCGATGACCTTCGCAAGGCGGCTGGCAAGAGCTGGTTCAGAGTTGCCGCAAATCGTGCTCAATGGCGTGCAATAGGAGAGGCCTATGTCCAGCAGTGGACGAGAGCAGGCTGATGATGATGATGATGATATCAAAATTATATTTCGCAAGTAGTAAATTAAAAATGAAATATATTATTTGCTAATCCGTCAAGTAGTCTAAAACTAGAGCATGGACGGAAACTACTGCAATGACTCTATACCCTGGCTGTTGACGAAAAGTTTCGCGCAGAATAGCTCGCGCATTGTATTTGCCCTCGTACAAGTCGTACATTATATTTAAATAAACGTTCCATTTTAGGATTATAGAATTTAATTAAATGTATTTTGTAGAAATGTATTTTGACGCTTGAAGTATTTGAAATACAAAATACACAATACATGTGAGTGCAGTATTTGAAATACCAAATACAAAATACTTTTCCAGGTAGTATTTGAAATACAAATACAAAATACAAAAATGTATTTCAAATACGTATTTCAAATACATGTAATTGAAATACTGCCCAACCCTGGTTATTCACCATATTCTGCCGTTTAGTTATGCATGGTGGCGGAACTAAGTGTTGATCTGGCTCGACGTAGCAAATATTATGTCAACTTTTGTGAGTTAAAATTTTCACATAAATTGACACTTATCAAATAACTAAAACGAACGACACGGTTGCGAGCAAATTGTTTTCCATGGAATAAATACCTGATTTGATTATCGCTATGTTATTACAGTTGATGTGGATGACGCTGTACGGCTCCGTATATAGCAGTAACTCTGGTTGCCAAAAGTTGACTTTTGACATTTCATCCACCACAAAACACGTGGCGCAGTAAAGCGCCATCCACTTCAACTGTCAAACTCAAGAGTCGTATTATTTACACTTTACATCTGTTGTACCATCAAATAGGGTTATTCGCCAGTAACTGGCCACCCCAAACCAAAAATCAATTCTATTCACCTATAAATAGAATTCATTTTGGTACGTATACGGTGGCCAGTTATTGAAACCTTATACTACAATGAATTCTATTTATAGGTGAATAGAATTCATTTTTAGTTTAGGGCGGCCAGTTACTAAAAGTGGCCAGTTACTGGCGAATTACTCTACGCCTTGGTTACTAAGCTCTTAGTTTGCCAGCGCATATAATGGTTCATTAATACTTACCATCCGGTACCGGAGGGAACCTTGGCACAGAATGCACTAGCCACATCGAGGTAAACTTGTCTCCCATAATCACGCCCTTCGTGTGGCCTTTCTCGACCCTATTCTTCAGGAATTTAGTGTGCATTTTGCACATCTCGGCCAGGTCGTAGTCGTCGTAATACTTGTCGCCCAGCTTAAACTTCTTGTACTTCTTTACTGAAGGTTCCGTGAACTTCATTTGCCCTGCGTACAATTATGAGACTATTAAGGGCTGTAACGGAAAACTCCCAGGCAAGCTCTTATTTCATGAGAAAGAAGGTCTAATGATGATGATGGTATCCTGTTATCCCTCATCAGGGACATCGGGCTATCAGAAAGGGTTTCCATTTATCGCGGTCCAGTGCGGCCTCCTCCAGCTCCGCCCAGCGCTTTCATTGAAAGTAGGTTTAATTTTGATAAAATAAATACCTATGTCTGATGACGAGTCTGGCCTAGTGAGTAGTGACCCTGCCTGCAAAGCCGATGGTCCCGGGTTCAAATCCCGGTAAGGGCATTTATTTGTGTAATAACACAAATATTTGTTTCTGAGTCATGGTTGGAATCTATGTATATAAGTATGTATTTATCTATATAAGTATGTACATATATAGTCGCCTAGCACCCATAGTACAAGCTTTACTTAGTTTGGGGCTAGATTGATCTGTGTAAGATGTCCCCTAATATTTATTTATTTAAATAAACCTGGATATCCTGTTATTAAAATCTTTTTATCATAATTGCTTACCTTTTTTACGTTTTGAATACATTTCAGCTACATTTTGCAGAATATCTGGGGCATTCTCATTAGCTGGTGGCTGGTCGTTGTACAAAACGGTCATTGTATTCTTTGACTGCAATAAGAATTACACAATTATATGATTTTTATCTTCTCATCTGAAAGGGTTAGTGTTACAACTAGATATTGCTTGTAAGAAGTGAATGGCCTACGCCCTACATGCCCTTCACTGATAATGACAATGTTATTGATAAAATTGTATTACAATATTTACTTTATTTACACTGAAGGAATTACCTATATACATACCTAACACAATATAATGTGTAATCAAGGTAATAAAAAATAGGGTAATTCGTTAATTATTGGCCACTGTTTAGTAACTGGCCACCTTATATTAAAAATGAATTCTACTCGCCTATAAACAGAATTCATTTTAGTGTAAGGTGGCTAGTTATTGAGAGGCGGCCAGTTATTGAAAACTTATCATAAAATCATAAAATAAATAAAATTCTGTTGAACTTAATTCTATTGAAGTGACTTATTACATTAATTAGGACTGTAAAATATTGCTGTAAAATGTTATAATGTTGACTGTCGTAGGGGAATTTTTTTAATAGTAGGTAAGGATGACTAAGTACTCTACTGTAGGTACTTACCTACTTGTAGACATTATTACAAGAAAATAGGTACTCATTTATTCTACTTCGGCTCAAGCCTCCTGAGACTCAGAAGCAGTTGTTTTGTTTTTGTACTTGGATCTCTTAACGCCACTAGCACCATCCCACTAACCCAGTCTATACCTGGAGTTACCATGGTTACCAGTACAATTTGACACTGGCTTAATGGTTTAACGGGTTAAGCTCGAGTTAGTGGGTTGGTGCAAGTGGAGCTTAGTTAGGTACTCTATAAAATTCATAATAAATTGCTGAATATTGTATGCAAGGAGTGCAAGGACCCAAGAGCCTAGTCCGCTCAGTTACCTAATCTCAGTGAATGAATAAAGTACTAGTATTTGTACAACCACAACCAGACCATACAATCCTAATGAATAATGGACATAAATCTAATTTTTATAAAGGTATCTTCTAAGGAATAGCTGGTCAAACATATTCATTAACAAACCCCAGCTGGTTTTGGTGCAGGAATGAGTTCATGTAAGTATTTATAACTTTTTTTATAGTCAAATAGTTACCTATCTATGAATTAAAAGTAGGTCATAAGCTCTAAATGTGCTTGGAAATATTAAAATAGTTTGGCTAGTGTAAAACTTTCTCGCACCCAAAACCCCGAGGTGTGTTCATAAAAAGAACTCTTGCCTGGTACATAGGCTGCAGTGTCCTGCCCAACATGGAGTTGGGATTGGCAATGGACAAGTCGGACATGATCCAACCTTGGCGCAGTTTTGACGGAGTCAGGTACATGTAGGCTACCCCTTTCCGGACCAGGGGATTTAAATGATTCTTTTCTTTAGGTAACTTGTATATGTAAAACCTATGGACAAAAGCAAGTCATTGAGTTTATTTAGGCAGATAATCATATCCTCTAGCAGCCCAGAGGCCTATAAAAAGGCCTTCCACTCCATTGCTTTTTGAATTTATTTTTTTATGATTTGAAATTTGATTCATGGGTGGCTAGAAAATATAATATTTTAGTTATTGGAGTGTCTCAACATATATTTCTATTGAGATAAACATCTATTTGTAAGTACCTACTTACTTAATTAAATATTTGTTTTAAGTTAAGCATCCTTATAAATACAGAGCATAGTAAGTATAAAAATTCCCTCAGCTTATAGAACATATTTATGATATGTTATATATTTTTTTTATATTTCAATAAATATAGTAATCCCGTGAGAACCATAGGAAAATAGTCAAGGGATTGCAATTAATATCATTTAATAAATAAAGGTACTTTACTTACCAGTCAACTGGTTCGCCTCTATCATTTCTACATTGTTGAGCTGACCCATCACAGTCAGACACAAATAAAAGAACCACGATAAAACACAAGCGGTACATCGTGATGCGTGTTTGTTTCGCAAAATTCAAGCTCAAAGTAACAGAAGGATGTTTTTACAATCGGTGTGTCATGATTTACAGTTCGAGCGACATGTTGCAAATAAAATTATTAAACAATGCATTTATTTACACAACAATCTATAAACAAGTCATGGATTTCCTTTCCGATTGAGGGTACAACAATTTGAATTCAAAATATAAGTTTCGGTTGTTGTTGTTTTCATTTCTTTGTGTCGCGAAGTGACGCATACGCACGGCGATACGGGGTGACCAGTTAAAAAATAACTAACTAAATTAGTTATTTTTGGTGGTACAAATAAATAACTTGTGTAATAAAATAAAGCAATGCGAATGACGTGATAATAAAAAGGCAATTGAATCATTGTTAGGGCCTTTCATACCCAAATCAATTTTTGGGCCACCAATATCAGCGACTAACCTTAGTTTCTACGAGTGAGAGGGAGATAAACGCATGACTATCAACTACAAATCCTGCATAACATTTTACGAACTAGATTGTTTAATATAAGCCATTTTAGGGGTGTTTTTCACTTTATCCCCGCCGGGCACAGATGGGGATAGTTGCATCCATATAAATCATTCCCACCTGTCCCCGCCTCATGTATGGCCATGATCACGTGAGGCGGGGACTAAACTGAAGGGGATACTCCATTTTAGGCCCATGTCTCAAATGGAATCAAGCCGAAGACACAATTTGTTGCGAAAGTGCGACTCTGGCTTGTCACTAATTTAAACGCCACAAAAGCAACCTGCGGTGTATCTACGAAGAGTACGAAGGCACGACTACCTGCATGTGGGCTTTCTAATTTCATGACAATGTAGAAAAAAGAAACAAGATAGTATTAAAAATATATATTTATAAATGAGCAAAAAATAGGTGCCAATGTAACAAGTGAAAACAACTCTAGCTAAAAGTTCGGCAAATGGCGGACTGCGGACCAAATATGAGTGGTATAAAAGGTATATTTTTATTACTTATTCATACTTTATTATATTTTGTACTCTTATACGAAACATTTCAAACCCATGTAAATCCATTTGCTACTGAACCCTTGCTAATAAAATATATACACATTCTAATATGGAAGACAATGAATAAACAGCAGTAAATGCCAACAATTTCTCCTTACATCTAAAATTACATACAAAAATAAATAGGCAATTTTCTCGAAACAAAATACTTCAAAAACATATTACCATTGAGTTGTAATTCATTTAAACTTATTTACTGTTGAGTAGGCATGGATACGGCGGCTTTCGTGTGCGACACATCGCTTTGTCTCCAGTAAGAAACGACCGTTTTGAGTTCAGTGTAGAAGTCAAGTCCTTGCTTGCCGCAGAAGTGGTTAGTTCCCAGGAAGCTGCCGCGACTGCCGGAGAAAGAGAACATAGACAGTGGGACAGGGATGGGGACATTGACACCGACTTGTCCAACGTCGATTTCTGAGGAGAATTTGCGGGCGGTCGCTCCGTTGGTGGTGAACACTGCTGTGCCATTGCCGTAAGGGTTTTTGTTGATCATCTGGATGGCTTCATCGAGGGTGTCTACGAATAGGCAGATGAGGACCGGGCCGAAGATCTCTTCCTTGTAGCATTCCATGGTCGGGGTGACGCCGGTGAGGATGGTGGGTCCGACGAAGTTGCCCTTTTCGAAACCGGGAACCTTGACGTTGCGTCCGTCGAGTACCAGTTTGGCGCCTTCCTTCACTCCTGTTATCAAAACAGTTAACATTATGATTGGTACGGATTCATTTGAACAAAAACAACACTAAGGGTGGTATTTTTGTTTAATTTCTTTGTCCAATGTGTATTGCGTCTCACATTTTGCTTTAACGAGAGAGTGAGACGCACTGACATTGAACAAAGAAATTGGACAGGTGGAATACCACCCTTAGAGGGGCATTAAACTATATCAATAAAAAAATTGGAGACTTGGTAAAATTTAAACAAAGAGTACAAAGCAAAAAATAAATCAAAAAATAGTAAGTTAAAAATTACTATCTAATGGTATTATTTTCTAAGATTCTTAAAAATCTTAATTTTTTTTTGTTATTTTAAGTCGCCTGTTTCATGGACTTTATGTTTCATGCATAATTATAGTGTCATCTCATTAATAAGCATTTGGGTTAACTTGGATTGGAAATTTTTAATTACAGTAGGAAGATTACCCAAAGAAACATTTTGAATAGTTGAGATTTTCCTAATAAATTAATCATCCTACAATAGTGTTCCAAACCGGGCACTTACCAGACTCGACCAGGCGGAAGATCCTGTCCTTGGCGCGCGGGGAGATGACGGGGCCAACATCGGTGCCGGGCACGTGCCCCGCGTTCACCTTCAGCGCCTGCGCGCGGGCCACTAGGTCCGGGATCCATTCCTTCGCCTCACCTGAAACAAGTCACATGTAATAGTACATTATTGTCGAGGCTCGGAAGTAGCTACTTGCAGGCTGAGGATTCGTTTTAAACGGACGACCTTGGGAGTCCGTTTAATTGAATCCGAAGCCAGCAAGTAGCCTTCCAGCCGAGTCATATATAGTGCTTTTCTCAAAAATGGTGCAAGAAATATAAATATCATAGAAATATTTTACAAAAGCAACGTTCTTACGTATATATTTTCACAGAAAAAAGTAGAAACAATTGAAAAAATTAGCATTGCCGCCTTTTTATTTTTTTAATAAAAAAATAGAAGTGTATTTTTCTGCCGAAAATACGTCAACCTATTTGAGACAGCTAAATAGTCGCGGTACTAATCATCTGTTTGGCTGTTTAATGGGCCTGTGCCTTCATTTGATATGGCCATTTCAAGTTTTAAAAAGTTTGGAACTCGACAAATAATGGAATTTGTATGCAACATTGCAGTCCCAAAATCGAGACTGCAATGTTTTTAACTTTTTAATTTTTGACTAACCATAAACTACGCGCTTCGCGACCTATTTTTTAAACGGCAAAGTCGACTTTGCCTTCCATTTTTGAGAAATAGTACATTATTGTCGAGGCTCGGAAGTAGCTGAGGATTCGTATTAAACGGACGACCTTGGGAGTCCGTTTAATTGAATCCGAAGCCAGCAAGTAGCCTTCCAGCCGAGTCATATATAGTGCTTTTCTCAAAAATGGTGCGAGAAATATACATATTTTAGAAATATTTTACAGAAGCAACGTTCTTACGTATATATTTTCACAGAAAAAAGTAGAAACAATTGAAAAAATTAGCTTTGCCGCCTTTTTATTTTTTTAATAAAAAAATAGAAGAGCCGAAAATACGCCAACCTATTTGAGACAGCTAAATAGTCGCGGTACTAATCATCTGTTTGGCTGTTTAATGGGCCTGTGCCTTCATTTGATATGGCCATTTCAACTTTTAAAAAGTTTGGAACTCGACAAATAATGGAATTTGTATGCAACATTGCAGTCCCAAAATCGAGACTGCAATGTTTTTAACTTTTTAATTTTTGACTGACCATAAACTACGCGCTTCGCGACCTATTTTTTAGACGTCAAAGTCGACTTTGCCGTCCATTTTTGAGAAAATAAATATAAAAGTCACAAATCATGTACTTAAACGAAAAATGTCAAGCAAGTATTACCACTGTATTACAAAGCTTAAAGTTACAATTTTACAGGTAATACAGCAATCTTGAGACACGTTCTTTGACCAATGACGTTAAGCCTATTGACCAGTGTTGCCTTCCGCTTGTAACTGTAACTATGTAGTAGCTTTATAGAATAGGGTTCCGTTTGTTGTGACTAAAACCAATGCGAATTGAATAAAATCTAAGAAAAAAACGTTCCCCTTATTTTGACAACCAAAACAGATGGCGCTGTACTGAGCTATATGTTTTGCGGTCACTGAATTGTCAAACGTCAACTTTTGTACAGCGCAATTTCGTTCAAATTCAAAGCACGAAATTGTCTTATATTTTACGAATCTTACTCAATCAATGTACATATCTTTGCTAAAACTAAACTTTTAAGATGGACATAGTTTAGTTTTAGTCACCTTAAAACAATTGACAATTTATTCCTCCTTTATTTTCTTCATAAAGGTCGAAAAGGGTCCATGCCTTAGGGTCCTCACCAGGGATGTTGTGGATGCAGATTTTTTGACATATGCGGATATTTAAAGCCTCACATCCGCGGATGCGGATGCGGATGTCAAGATTTGGTACTTAATAAACGTCAAATATTATATTTTTAGCATATTTTATTAAAAAAACGAAACGTTTAGTATTTGAGCAAGAATATAGGTGCGTTTTATTTAATAAACAGTAACTTGGCCGACTTTTCGGGATCTAGACGATTTCGTTATATATAATGACGAAATTACCTAGCACTTACGCCGCCGGCGCCGCCGCTAATACGTTCCTGTTACCAACTTGGTCGACATCCGCATCATGCGGATGCTCCGCATCGATTTTATGCGGATGCGGATGTTGAAAATAATGCGGATGTTCCGCGGATGCGGATGCGAATATTCGCAACATCCCTGGTACTCACCGACGAAGACGGCGGTGCTGAGCGCCATACAGCGCTGCCCGGCGGCGCCGAAGGCCGCGCCGGCGAGCTGGTTGAGCGTGTGCTCCTTGTTGGCGTCCGGCATGATCACGCCATGGTTCTTGGCTCCCATGTTGCTCTGCACTCGCTTGCCTGTAGACAAACATTTTACCATCATTTATATATAAAAAAAAGTTCGGACACTTTGTTTTTTTTTTTACTGTGAGTTGATAAACTCCTCCTTATATACATACACGGTGGCTAAAAAATAACTGCATTCCTGTTGCCAGAAAGGTGTTGGGATTATACTGAGCAACTTTTACTATGGGACCAACCCAGAAATCGCACAAAAAAAATTTTTAACCTCCCATAGAAAATGGAAATGTATGAAACAACCAAATTTTTTTTCGAGATTTCGGGGTTGGTCCCATAGTAAAAGTTGCTTAGTATAATCCCAAAACCTCCCTGGCAACGGGGATGCAGTTACTTTTAGCCACCCTGTATATATTTTGTGAAGATTATTTTTATTTGCCAAGCGGTCATAAAGTCCCACCTGTTACAAATGGGACGAAAACATTCCCACTTTTTCCACAATTGAAGTTTGCTTTTCGCCTGATAATGAGACAAATTATACAAATGAGCTAATAATAAGTGGGTAGCATACCGGCAGCAGAAGCCCTCGTATAGATGTGTTTGCCCGCGGCGTCTCCACCAACAAACGAGACAGCCTTGATGTCGGGGTGGTCGCAGAAGAAGTTCACAGTGTCGTGCGTGCCGTGGACAACCTGGAGACAAATAAAATAGGATTTTTAAAGGAGCAGATAGACGTGTCAGACTCTCCTGACCGATTAGCATGAGTTGCGTTTTCGTGCGGTGCGCGAGTCCATACTTGATGTCGCGCTAGATGTATGGATTCGCGTCCAGTCACCAGCAATAATATGTTACTCTTCGAAGGCCGCAAAAATATGTGACACGCTCTTATCGCTCTACAAATAAGATCGTGTCAGATATTTTTTCAGCCTTCGAAGAGTAACATATATTATTGCAGGTGACTGTCCAAAGGCTACGGTATCTGCAAACTATTAGGGGGGCTGAATGCTTGCTGTATTTGTACCTATACCATCTACGTGGCCACTAACAAACCAGGTACGTATAGTACAGGTATGTATTAGAAATAAAAAATAATTATTCTGTGACTATTAAACAAAATTCAAATTTCCCATCTTCATTATTGCATTGGGTAGGGTAGGATGATAATATTGAAAATCACTTACGTATTAGTATAAGTACTTATCACGCCTAAAAGTGAGTAAAACGTCATTTACACAAAATATTACAACAGGCACATGCACACCTATTTTCTCGTTATATTCAATAAAAAAAATTAAAAAATTTCAATTGTTTTCCAAACAAATTGATTCGACAGTATATTATTATTTCTTCTTAGTGGTATTCAACATACATTGACTACGCCAGGTGGTGCTCCAGCCTCAGTAAGCAGGTCCATCATAGCGAGGGTGGCTCCGGGGTCCTGCTCCGAAGGCTTGATCAGGCAGGTGTTGCCCGTCACCAGGGCAGCCGGGAACATCCACAGGGGGATCATTACGGGGAAGTTGAAGGCGGCCACTCCTGTCACCAAACAATATGGATATTACAAATATTGATAAAAAATATAATTGAGCTTTTTAAAGATTAAATGTGTCCTCGTACAAATGCGAATTTTATGAATATTTCGACTATTTATAGGAGTCAATGGTGAAATGTTTAGTGGAAGGTTTATTTCTGTCTAAACAGGTGCTTATGTGGAATTATGATGCTTTAGTTAGGCAGATAATTACTCTGTGACACATCACGTAAAAATACATGTGTTTACACATAAACACATAAACACATGTATTTTTACGTCAAAAATTTAAAGGAGGTTTTCATTCGATAAATGTGACAGTTAAAGGCCTAAGAAGGTGTCCTAGACAACAGATTATCCCCTTTCTATACTAGGTATCCTCCCACCCTTCCGTGAACAACACGTTCAATCCAACCCGCCATCTACTTTTCAGTCTGCTGCACCATCAAATACACTTAATACTACGGCCACACTATGCTGCTCGCGCTGCCGCGATGTTGCCCGCTCCGGACACACACTGCCCTACTCGCGCCATTAATCGCGACGCTCCATATCGCCGCTATACTTACTCAACCTCGTATCTGCAACACTCATTTGATGACAAAAACACCCGTATTCCGAATGAAAGAAAAGCGACATTTTCATCAAATGATTGTTGCAGATATGAGGTTGAGTAAGTATAGCGACAATATACTCACGCCAAAAAACGGACAAAATAGGGAGCGGTGGGCATTACAAGTAGCGCGGCCACACTACGTCTAGCCAACACGTCGTCTAGTGGGAAGTAGCGACTAGTACGGGAAGTAGTGTCATAAGGTGCAAATTTTGGTATCGGATGAATTCACTTAGCACAGATGTAATATACGTAAAGCTAAGCTAATTGAGCCCGGTAGACATCCGCCACCCAAATGTGCAAATTTCAACTTTCTAGCATTTGTAGTTTCGGCTGATAGTGATAATAGTAATAGTTGAATAAAAAAAATAGCAAACCGATTTTGATTTGAGCGTCAATATTTTTTTTTTTATATTAAACTGTACATTAAATGACTCAAAAATGAATTCCTCATGCCCGATTTATCTGGAAATGATACCAAACTCGAGGTGGTAGGTTAAATAGAAGCTGATAGAAGGCGTGAAACTTTGGATGCCCCCCTGCCTACCCACCAGGGGGTGGCGGATGGCTACCGGGCTGGATTGGCTTAGCTGTACGTATACTACATCTGTGCCAAGTGAATTCATCCGATACCAAAATTTGCACGTCCCATACACTGGGTGACACTACTTCCCTCACTAAACTTCCCATGCCACTTGTCGAGTATGTGGCTGGGGTATAAGAGAGTTAAGAGCAATGTGTATACGAAATTTTCATCATAAATGACTCATTTTGCTCTACATGGTGTATTACATGTCTATAAAAAGCCTTACCAGCCACAACACCGAGCGGCACCTTGTAGCTGTGCGTGTCCATGTCCTTGGCGATGTTCTGGATGCAATCGCCCAGCTGCAAGCTCGTGATGCTGCAGCAATGCTCCACCAGTTCTGAAAAATTATTAAGGTAATTGCAGATGTAGTGCATCATTGTTTTCCATCGTATTTTCACGGAAACGTAGTGAAACATGTGAAGTTACGAATTCCATGCCACAAATTATTTTTCGAGTTACCAAGTTATTTATACTTACGAATGCCGCGAAGTACGTCTCCTTCAGCGTCAGCCGTGGTCTTGCCTTGTTCCTCGGTGATCTTCGCGGCCAGCTTGCTCTGGTTCTCGCGGAGGAGGCGAGCGAATCTGTTCACAAATTCAACCAAATGGGTGGAGTTGGCTCGAAGCGGATTTCACTAGTCAAAGAAATTTGAACCTTATTTGTGTCATTAGTCTACAATCTCATTCATCTGGCTATACACATTCGCAAATTCCTAGGAGATTCCGCTAAGCAGTTTTGGCAAAAATGAGATGCTAATAAAGCTGAATTTCCTGACAATTTGCGAATATGTATGCCATATTATATTTAACTGGCAGTTTAAGTTTCGGGAAGTCCATTAAGTAGTAAGGTGCATTGGGATAAGTTCGAAACCGTGGTAATTTTGAAAACGGCGAATATCTAAATATACTGAAGAACTTTCTACTATAGCAACAGTAAGCAAGATGCCTTGGTAAGCGCTGCAGTAACATAAGTGCCGCTAAAGTATGAGGTGCTTTTGGTTTTATAGATTTTAGCCATTTTCAAAATTACCCCGAAATCATTTTTGTTTCTTTCTTTTATGAATAAAAATTAGAAAAGCTGTAAAACTGAAACTTCTTACTTAGACACAAGGTTGATTTAGAAGCGAATTATTTTATTCGTTGTAAGTATCCTTTTTAATAACAATGTTGTTTACATTTTAAGCCCCACTTTCCTATTGAAGAAAACTTACAAAAATATTCCAAACTATCTCCATAATAAATTCATTCGAAATAGCATTCGATAAGATCGGCCTGATTTAAGAATACCGTTAGTTATTCAGACGTCCGAGTTAGTCCGAAATTCCCAGAAATACATTGCAGAATTTGGCCTAATAAAATAATGTAGAATATTGTGGCATTTCGCACCCAATAGTCTAAGATATAAGGCGCATTTTCAAGAATAAGACATACTTGAACATAAGCTGCTGGCGAGTCATAATAGTGCTTTGGCTCCATGATTTATAGGCTTTCTTCGCTGCTTCCAATGCAGAGTTTAATTCCTCCTTTGTTGTCTCTGGAACTCTGAAATTAAATAATAAAAATATAAATAAGTACCAACATGAAAGAAATAAATTAAAAAATATTATCTTTAATAGAATCTATGGTTCGACATAAGGCATAAATGGAATTAGAAGGGTCCGTGGACTATGATACAAATAGCAAAGATTCATTTTTTATACCACGTCGGTGGCAAACAAGCATACGGTCCGCCTGATGGTAATCAATCACCGTAGCCTATGGACGCCTGCAACTCCAGAGGTGTAGGTACACTCCCTAAAAACCTGTACACTCCTTACTAACTCACTCTTTGATTGTAAGGTAAGGTGGGTTAAGACTATCACTTGTATGGAATCCTCATACTGTTTATCTTGTCCCGAGCAAAATAAACTATGTTAGTCTTACCTTTATACCTTATAATAAAATGAGTAAATTGTAAGAAAAAAGCGTCCCCCCGACCTGAGTTTGACAACTATTAAGAAGATGGCGCTGTACTGCGACATGTTTTGCGTCATCTACCCTCGTAAGACCCAAGCCAATTTTTGCGCTTTTGAATTTGGAACTTTCTTTGATTTCTATAAGAGTTCCTAACTCGAATTTAATTTGTACTTGCACACGTACGCAGGGGCTTTCGAGGCTTAAGTAGCTGTTAAATTCTAAACAAAAAAAAATCTTAGGCTACAATTAATGTGTCTTTGCAAATTGTAAGTGTCATTTCGCTATGGTACCTGCTTACCATCAGGTGGGCTATACGAGTATACGCTTGTATACCACCAACTTGGTATGTACCATAATCAGGGTAGTTAAATCTATCATGCAAATTAACAAGTTTTAAACCATGAAACTATCATCTCACATATAATATTAAACAACTCAAATCTTAAATAAACATGTTGTTAATGTTTCCTAGTAAATGATAAAAGTGTTATGCAAATTGAAGATAACAATCCACATGGTTATAAGATATGAAACTGAGTGATATTGTTGAACAGATTTGCCGAAACACTGATAACACACATTAAATGGCAAAGACTAAATTATTGTACCAGCCCCTTTTGAAACCCGTGATTAGAACTATATCTCTGGTAAACTTTATGATAATGATAACCTACATATGTTCTTATGTAACAATCATCTAATTAAATACATATTTAGGTACTATTATATCCATACAGAATTAAAAAATGTTGATATTGGACAGGTGGAACACCACCCTAAGCCACATGAGCATTGGTGCTCAAAACTAGTGAGAAACACCTTAACTTCTCATAAGTGGTCATATCCAGAGTATCAAATAATAAGTAGCAAGCACCCCATTTCCAATACGAAATGAACATGTTATGTGTTAATTCGATTTCTTACACACAGTTTAGAAAAAAACATACATATATATACCTAATTGGCAAACCCAAGAGGACAAAAAAAGTATTTCAAAAGCAGGTAAACTATTATCATTAAGTTTTTATTTTAAGTTCACATTTTCTTTTCAGTTTATGTTACAAATTCCACCAAAACTTGCTTTTTTAATATTGCATATTTTTCTCATAAATCTAGGAAGTGATATTAACTTCATATTACCTTCCAATAACTTCATTTGTGGCTGGGTTGGTTAGTTCAATCCAGTTGGTGGTCTTGGAGTCCACATACTGGCCATCAATGAACAGCTTAGTTGTGGGAGCGGAGCTACTATAGTTTCTTCGCAGCAGGACTTGAGACTGAAAATATTAGGAAAGTTTTCAATAATAAAATAGTGACGATGTGTTTCTTGATTTCTACAATCATTTGTATTATCTATATCTGTTTAATTATTGCCTACTGTTTCTACATAATCTACAGAAGTAAATAATATGAATAGATATATACATGGTAAACAAAATAGCACATAAAGATGTTCTAATAACGTCAGAAATGAACCTTTTCAATGCAAATTAAAACTGTATGCAAGGAGTTAGTTTAAATTAACATAGTAAATAGATAATTACTAATAAATACAGTGACTTTTACTTCCACAATGACTTTTATCTTTGAATAGATGCTATTACAACATATGGAAAATAAAGAAATGTTACGCTTCTTATCCTTACTTATGTATCTTCTATTTGTATTGAAAACTTGACAGGTTTTTCAACATAATTTATCATGTTTGATTTATCTTCATAGATAAGTACTGCAAAAATAATATATCCTAAGATAAAATATTCCTTGCCATAGATGATTATGCTTTTAGTCCTAGAATAGAATATTTTAAATTTAATCATATCTTAACATGGTGTAATTAATAAAAAGCGAGGCAGATTGGACATTTAAATTCTAAGATTGCCCCGTAATTTAAAGTATTTACCCACTGAATATTAAGTACACCATTTATACCATTTTTGGACACATTCATCAAAATGTGTTAGTATTTTGAGAAGAAACTCAATTCCACACTAACTGAAGTAAACATTGAACATTTCATTTCTGTTTTTTAAACTGTAGATAAATTATTTATATCACAACACCAAGCCACCTCTGTATAATACTGAATATAAAATCAGACTGTGATGAAACTCTGAGACAAATACTGAAATGAGCCGCAAACAACACCGCGGCCCAGTATGAATTATGTAGCGAGTTTAAATACCAAATCGCGTGAATGATGTATTAAGAACTCCTTTGTTTGTCCACAACCATGCTACTCTCGAGTGATGGAAGAGGGAAGAAATTGTTAAAAAATATGTATCATAAAGTGGCAAAAATATTTGTTACTTTCATGGCTTTGAAATGTAGAGAGAGTGAGGACATGAACCTAATCAATTTTATTAAAAACTATATTTCGATAGTGGTTATTTACCAAGCCACAGCTAAGTTTTGTGAAGCACCATTAATTTGATGAAAAGCTATTCCAATACATAATTATTAGCTCTACTAATTGAGACAAACATAGTATTGCATGGAAGCACTAACCACATGGCTTTATTTAAGTTCAATCCATCTAAGATAAGAAACAAAGAATAAGCATAATGGACGAAGATGTAATAATACACCAAGCTTTCTAGTTAATTAAATATAAATGAAGGCGTGGTTGGTGTTAATTTTACAGCTACTGCTTTCAAGGTAAAATATTTAGTAAAGTTCAAAGTCAAGGCTCACATTGAATTTGGTGATTCGAGTACTTTTAAAACAAATACGCAGTAGATTCACACTCCAGAGTTGCTCCAGAGAAACGATTCCAATAAAACATTACACAAACAAAACTCACTTCAGATTTTAACAGCTTCAGCATAGCAGAGGCCATGATTATTTGAATATATTTTTAAAATTATGACGACCACACTATCTATAATCAGAGCGGCTGTTGGGGGCCTACTGACTGATTAAAATACAAAATGTTCTGACCTTGAATTGATAAAGTTATTTATTCCAATTGTTGGCTTTCGTAGTCAGGCGAGGATACATTATTTTGAATTTGATTAAGAAAACGTTTCGTTCGCAAAACTGAAACTGTCAAAAACAATTATTCTAATATCTCGAAATTACTTTTATTTAAAAATAAATATTTGTCAGACATAATTTACGCAAAATTAGTAAATTTAATTATACCCATATAAAAAACACTTTTAATTGAATATAAGTAACATAGTAGCGTGCTATCTTGAAATGGAATTGATAACAAAATAAAACGGAACGTTATAAACTAAACTGACATTAAACTGACGTATATAATGGAGCTATTGGAAGTGACACTGACACTTTTTGAGGTGTTACCAGGATAAGTTGCGGAATCCCCATATTTTGAAGCAACTTTGTTAGGGGGTTATTAGATCTATCTAGTTGTTGGGTAGTTTATGATATTACAGAAAATGTAATAATAATTGCTAAATGCATGTTATGGCACTTATAGCTCTAAAAAAGCTTTAAGTAAAAAAAATTCAAAGTCTAGTTACTACCTATGTCAAGTAAGTTATTCTAAAACATTTTTTTTAACAAACATTGCCGAAATTAGTTTGTAATTGCCGCCTTTGCGTGTATAACAAGTGTATAGGGAACATCCGTAAACTATTGGGGGCAGCACAGGAGCCCCCCCGTTTATTGGCGCGAAGTGTAAATGTTCAAGCTTATAATGAAGCCCACAAGATGGCAGGATCTACAATGCAAATATACCTTATAGAAGGCAGCACAGCTTTGGCGTGAAGTGTGAATGTACAGTTCATGTTTCCAATTCAGGTCACAAGATGGCAGATCTGATCCTCCAACGCGCTCGGCCCCTATTTATTATTCTTGAAATTTCCCTAAAAAATACCTTCTTACACATAAAAAAAGTTGTAATCGGTTCACATGACAAAGAATCACTTATCCCTGAAAAATAAACAAAATATAACATAGGTACATATTTATACATTAGGTCGCGCAAATTATTAGTAACAAACAGTGTTGCAGTATTGTCGCTGCCTCAATACAAGCATCCGGCAGGGTTGGAAATGTTGCCAGTGACACCAACAAAGACCCTTTCAGTGGATAGATAAGCAACACTTGATCAAACAACGCACATACCTCCCTTAATCACACTTCAACATTGCTACTTTGTGATAGCTATGCTGGAATAAGCTTACGTCTCATGAAAACTTAGATAACTGCCTGCATTGAGATATCAAGGCTTATTTGTATGTACGATAAGCACGTGTGTTAAAGTACCTACCTACAATGAAGTTATTTCTTAAAACCATCACCCAGGGATCGGAACCGGTTTTTTGCAAAAACTTCGAAATAACCATAGTTTTCGAATTATTTTGTACTCGAAATGTAGGACTCGGTAGTTAACGACTTCGTATTATTAGATTGCCCAATTAGAAATGAAAATATTAACAATAAGAACGATAAAATACTGTTTTCGTTCCCATACAAAAAATATCGGTATCATACGCTCTGTGCATGACAGTGGCTGGCAGTTATGCGTGTCCATAGGCGACGGTTAACGCTTACCTCAGGCGATTCGTGTTCTCGTTTGCCTTCTATATTGTGACGTTTATACAATAAAAGTGCAATGCGAACTACCTGCAAGTCGACATTCTGTTGTCAACTGTCATGGCGTACAGGCGGGTCGCGGAGCACACCTGACTGACCAACTGAGTTTTATTTATCACCTTGTAATACAACAGAATCTAGACGTCACAATGGCGACGAGGATAAAGAACGTAAGAAAAAACAAAAAAATCGATGTAGTTGCTAAATAACCGACAAAAAGTTATCAGTTTGAAATTATTTTTTCAATAAAAGGGAGGGAGACGAATGACCCAAATAGCACAGGTATGATGGACCCATTGTGGACTTAATTTATAGCTCTGAGCACATAAACATCTTTATAAGGTACACTTCTGGTATTTAAACTATATTTTGATCGAGAAAAGAACTATTTTTACGCTAATAATATTACTATAGGGCACATTTCAACGTCTTATTCAGTTTAAATACCATTTAATGCTTTTACCTTTCCAAAAACGGGTCGGTGAACAGAAATTAAGCCAAATACAGTAAAATAAGTTATTATAAAATAGAAATAAAACTTTTATAGCGACTGTGTATTTAAGGAAGCGTGTAAAACTATAATTAAGTTATACGTATAATAAATAAACTGTCGCGCATATTGCTGTGTAGTGCTGAATATGTCTGTTCACCGGTAATTTACTACAGGTAACTAAGTATACCAACGTGGTGCTGTCTGCGTTAACGGTTGTTGAAACAATATCTGGGTGCGCTGTAGTTTATTATTAGCTCACAAATGTATCAAATTAACGACAAATGCTTAATAATAGTTCACATAATAGGGTTAACACTTTTAACCAGAAGTTATCTACCTAAATAAATAATAAGTGTACGCTTTATTTAGCGTCAGACTCAATAAAAATCAACAGATCATCTGCGATACAACATGGTGCTACTTAGCTTACGTGTGCTAGTTAGATATGCATTTAAATTATTTAACCAAATCAGCATAATATTATCTGGGTCTTGTTTCTATATTGCAAAAGGAAAAATAAGTAAACAAACTGATACTGTCGGTGAAATTTGTCGTAAAGCTTAAGCTTAATACGAGTATTCTCCAAAAATGGAATACTTTTATGGTTGTAAATGTTGTTGTGTTAATATTGCACTCACCCTCCTGGGGCCCAGCCATACAAGGAAAAGTCTGAAATTTGCTATTGAAATTTGAATCTATAGTGTAGGATTCAGGGTTGATTTTGTTTTGTTTAAAATGAAACGAAGCAAAACAGATGCAACTCTGCTTCAATTAAACATTAGGTGGTGTCGCTAAGGAGCAAAATGTCATGGTTACGGCGACGGCGAACATTGAATCCTGAACGAAGCGAGGTATTAAAATGGAATACTGAGCGTAGTGAGGGATTCAAGTGTTAACGCCCAAAGTGAAAATAATTTTGCTACCATGTGACCCATACTGCTTTTCACATCACATAATATATGTATAAGGAAATAAAAAATAAAAATAAGTTAGATCAAAGAACCTAAAGTCTTAAGAGTTTAAACCTAAAGAGTCTTAAGAGTTTAAAGAGTTAAAGAGTGAAAAGAGTCTGAAAAGTCTAAAGAGTTAAAAGAGTAGAGTCTAAAGAGTCTAAAGAGTCTAAAGAGTCTAAAGAGTCTAAAGAGTCTAAAGAGTCTAAAGAGTCTAAAGAGTCTAAAGAGTCTAAAGAGTCTAAAGAGTCTAAAGAGTCTAAAGAGTCTAAAGAGTCTAAAGAGTCTAAATAGTCTAAAGAGTCTAAAGCGTTTAAAGAGTCTAAATAGTCTAAAGAGTCTAAGGAGTAAATAGTCTGAAGAGCCTAAAGAGACTAAATAGTCTAAATAGTCTAGAGTCTAAAGAGGCTCTAGTACACCCGCAGCCAGCATCCGACCAGGTTTCTCCCAGCCTCGACCAGCCCGGCCGCACCGCTTCGCCGCCACGAAGCGTGCCACCACCCGGAGTCGCCCTCGAGAGCCTCGGGGCTCTTAAGAAATCGGTACGGGTGCTTAAACACATTCCAAGGGGGGCGAGGAACCTGGCAGCAGAAAAATTATGCACCGTTATAAGTAAGTGTATTGAGACCAACGATACCGCTGATTGGTATGCTTTACTTACATTCGCGTATTCGGCTCTAAAAGCACCAGAAGTGCAGGCCTGCGGCAACCTGACCACTAAGGTGAAATCCAACATAGTCGCGGCCGATTGTTGGTCTAGTACAGTTGAGCTAGGCAGTGTCGGAGAGCCCGCCCCTAGGTCGCCCTCTGTCTTAAAGACGATAGAGTCCAAAGTTTATGAGGGCGATTTGAGAGGGGCCGTTCGCGTGCTGATGTCAGATGACTCAATAGCACCTCCGAGCCCTGAGACGCTTGCTTCCTTGCAAACGAAGCACCCGCCCCCGTCCCGCACGTTAACTTTCCCTCGGGAGCCGGATCGGTCTTTTCAAGCCACGACAGTAAGCGTTGAAGACGTGGTCCGGGCACTAGGGACGTTCCATAGCGGGTCAGCCGCGGGCTTAGATGGAATTCGTCCAGCTCATCTAAAGGAGTTGACCTCGAGTTCTGCGGGTGACAGCGGGCAGCGGCTGCTCGGGTCTCTGGTCAAATTGTGCAATTTTTTACTTAGTGGGCAGTTAAACCGTGAAGTTTGTCCATATTTGTACGGAGCGTCCCTGTGCGCTTTGACAAAAAAAGAGGGGGGTATACGGCCTATTGCCGTGGGTAGCACGTTTCGCCGTTTGGTGGCCAAGCTGGGGTGCTATGAGGTGAAGGAGCGCATGGCAAAGTTTCTTCAGCCACATCAGTTGGGGTTTGGCACACAAAGGGGGTGTGAAGCCGCAATTCATGCGACACGCACTTTTGTCATGGATCCCGAGAATGCAAACTGCGTCGTTTTGAAATTAGACCTTAAGAACGCTTTCAATACTGTGGAGAGAGATGTTCTGTTGGGCGCAGTGGAAAAATATATTCCTACCTTGTACCCTTTCTTGCACCAGGTGTATCATTCTCCATCTAACCTGGTTTATGATGATTCCCTAATTCTTTCGCAGGTGGGTGCACAGCAGGGAGATCCACTTGGGCCGCTTGCCTTCAGTCTTGCTATCCATGAGGCGGTGTCGTCTCTGAAAGCTCCTCTTAATACTTGGTATTTGGATGACGGCACTTTAGGGGGGGAGCCTGAAGTTGTAGAGCAGGACCTAGCTTTTCTTATCCCCCGCCTTAGGGATATGGGTCTGGAGGTAAATGCGGGGAAGTGTGAGGTTTACTGCTGTGGACCAACCTCTTCTTCTTCTTTCTCTTCCTTGAGGTCTTTGCTTCCTGGTCTTAAAGAGCTTTCAGACGAAACGTTTACCCTTCTGGGTTCCCCTATATTCCCGGAAGCCATTTCTAACGCCATAGAGACCAGGAAGCGTCTTCTTTTACTCGCCCAAGAACGCCTTAAATATATTAATGCCCATGTCGCCCTGACTCTGCTGCGTATGTGTTTCGCGGTTCCCAAAATTACATACCTGTTGAGAACCGCTCCAACATGGTTGTGTCCGGGTGATGTGTCTTCATTTGACGGTGCGCTGAGGGTTACGGCAGAGACTATCTTAAATGTGTCTTTTTCAGACGAACAATGGACTCAAGCGTCTTTGCCGATACGTCATGGTGGCCTCGGTTTGCGGTGTGCGGGGGATGTGGGCTTGCCGGCCTTCCTAGCGTCGGCACATGGAGTTGGTGACCTTGTCTTTAAAATTTTACATTGTCAGGGAGAGAGGGTTACCATTCCGTTTGTCGAGGATGCGCTGACAAGGTGGACGGCTCGTTACCCAACGGCGTCGCTGCCCGAGGCTCCGCAAGTACAGCGACTTTGGGACGATGTAGGAGCTGGGGATGCACTTGCACGGCTTATGGGGATGGCCACGGGGGTAAATTTGGCTAGGTTGAAGTCGGTGTCAAGAGTAGAAGCGGGAGCGTGGTTGCAAGCTTTGCCGGCTCCTCATCTGGGAACACTCCTGGACAACGACTCATTGCGGGTGGCAGTAGCTCTCCGCCTGGGCTGCGATGTTTGTGTGCCTCATAAATGCATCTGCGGCTCAATGGTGGAGGCGAATGGCCATCACGGTTTGAGTTGTTGTCGTTGTTCAGGAAGGTTTCCGCGTCACCACGCTCTCAATGACATCGTGAGGAGGGCTTTAATATCCGCCAACATTCCCTGTGTCCTGGAGCCTCCGGGCCTCTGCCGCACCGATGGTAAAAGGCCAGACGGCTTGACTTTGGTGCCGTGGCAGAGGGGTAAATGCCTGCTATGGGACGCTACGTGCGTTAGCACTTTCGCGGCCTCACACCTCGGCCGAACTGTGCGGGCGGCTGGTGCCGCCGCGGATTTTGCCGCGGCCAAGAAGCTGGAGAAATATGCGAACCTGGCCGGAAATTATTATTTTGTGCCCCTTGCGTTTGAGACAACCGGGTGCTGGGGGTCGGAGGCTACTGCCTTTATTAGGGAAGTGGGACGTCGAATGAGGGAGAAGGGATCTGACGCCCGCGCGGGTTCGTACCTGGTGCAAAGGTTGTCCATCGCCATTCAACGCGGTAACGCGGCTAGTGTGATGGGTACCTTTGCGCCAGGGACAACTCGGGGGGGACTTTTTGACTAAAGCTAGTCTTAAGTTTTAGTTTTAGTTTTTTTTTTTATATATATATATTGTTGTATTGACGATTATTGTCTAAAGAGTCTAAAGAGTCTAAAGAGTCTAAAGAGTCTAAATAGTCTAAAGAGTCTAAAGCGTTTAAAGAGTCTAAATAGTCTAAAAAGTCTAAAGAGTCTCAAGAGATTAAAGAGTAAGGAGTCTAAATAGTCTTAATAGTCTAAATAGTCTAAAGAGTCTTAAGGAGACTACAGAATCTAAGTTAGAGTCTAAAGATTGTAAGAGTTTAAATAGTCTAAAGAAGTCTAAAGGGTCTAAGAGTCTTGAGAGTCTGAAGAATCTAGAGGCGTACATGTGTGCAGTAAACAGATTTTGTTGAAAATAATTATAATAAAAAAAAACATTTTCCGAATAAATGTAAAAAATTCTTCCACCGAACTTAGAAAGTTCCTACTACAGCTGGTAGGACCGTGGGCCTTGGGAAGGTATGGCTATGCTTAATAATTCTGCCGCGCCAGCAATGATTGCGCGGTGATCGATTACATTTGGAAACTCATGAAATGCTTACCTTGTCCTCCTTAAATAAGTTCTTTATTTAATTATTTAAACGAGTTTTCAAATGCAAGTACCGCGGTTATGGTGGTGGGGCGGGGTTGCTGATGCCGACTATGGTGTATTTAAAATAACTAACTAGACATTGACACAACCTTGCCTATAAATATGAAAACTAGAAAAGTCGAGTTTCATAGGCTGAAAAGACAATGGTATTAATGTATAGTTTATGCAAGATACGAGTTCCGTATAAATAAATACCTACAATTGGAGTGAAGACTCCGTGAGTGGAACCTAAGTCCGAATAAGGAAATACCATTGGAGTGAAAACTCCGCGAGTGCTGCATGGGATATCGGCCCATGTAGTGCAAATGATAAGTTCTTCAGAATTAAAAATAAATATAGCTCAGGAAAAATTCCATTAAATTTAAATTGTTAGTAATATGTGACTATAATTAACGTTAAGGAGTGAAACTCAGGTTATTGTCACAAAGACTCGTTGAACTTTAATGTATGTCTTGGGGTCCAATCCTATGTATATGTGTCTACCTGTTCTGTTTGTTACACGTTAGGTTACTTCGATAACTCCTTAAGTACAGAAACTCGGTAGTTAGAAGGTACTTACCTAACGCACATGTTCCGTGCTTACTTACGGATAGTATTACAATAATGTCTTAATTGTCCGCTTTAGAATGTGCCTGAGTGTCGTGTGCCTGCTATCTGCGAGCACTCTTCCAAGTACGCACGTTTCAGAAGCTAGCGTAATGGACATTTTTAAAGTTGCTGTCGACAAATTATAAGAATACTTTTCGCAAAAACAGAGTTTGTATGAACGATTCGTGTTTCGACTGATGCAACAAGAATTGTACTTTGGAAATTTCTAATCTAATCTATTCCTAATGATTCTAAATGTGATTTCAATGCGGAAAATTGAGCCTCCGCCGATCTAAAGGAAAATATTGAATCTAGGGGTTTCAGTTACAATAAACAAGTGATTATGGGAACAAATTTGATAAAATGTTAGGAGGCAACTGAAAGAGTTTTTGGGCAAACATAACAAACAGGTAGACAGGATTGCGATAATGGCGCCGCCTTCCCCCTAAAAGATAAAATGTGCCGGCATGTGATAAATGTGCCTACAAAGGCCAATTCAAAATGCAAAGCTGCACTAGGACTAAATGAGTACCGATAAAAGTCGACGGGCCGACTAAATTAAAGTCCAAAAATAAATAAATTACCTAAAGCCAATCAACTAATTTTAGTGCCAAAAGAACACAATAGTAATTCTATAAATTTACAATCAGGTCAAAGGTCAATTTAAGGTAAATAAATAGACGCTGGGTCCGTCACAATGCCACACATTGTGTAGGTATCTAAAGTAAATGCTGAAAAAAATACAAAGTACCAATCAGTGACGATGCGTGAAACCTTGCACTCCCACTGCGCTACTTTATATATGACTTGTTCCTAATAGTGAAAACATACACATACGAACATAGTAACCAAATCCGTAAAATGGACGGCCAAGCGATGGCGTCAATATCGGACAGTTACCCAGATAGAGATGAGTTTTAATTAAGTGTAATAAAAAGGCACGTTAGTGGGAAATTTATACTGTGTACGTATAAAAACGTAAGGACCAGACGTGATCTTGATTGCACCAAATTGCAGTTTGCCTAATTGAGGTTGAAACTAACAAAATCAAACAAACCTTGTAAATTGAGGTTGCAGATCGAGCCTCTATATTTGCAAGAGTACATATATATTATCAAAGAGTTATTTACTTAAGTCGTTGTTTAATTATCGTACAGGTACTAAGTACCAAGTATGAACTAAAACCCAAAATGGCGTAGGGTTTTATTAAAGCAACGGAATAATAATAAAGTAAATCTTCGAACAATGTAGTCGGTGAAACCGTGTTCATGGTAATGAAATTCCATTGGTTCCTTGTAAAATATACATAATTAGAGTTAAACAATATATGCCACCATCAAAATGAACATACCTAGGTGCTAGTTTTGCTCTATAATAAATCTGTAAGTAATTGAACCTAAGGGAAGCAAAATGTCTTTAAAAAAAATTATTAATGTGACTGTAACTGTAAAATTAAGGCTGTGTATATTGTAGTCAAGGGCTATTGTAGACTATAGTCAAGGCTAAAATCAACTTCCAATTGTAAGCAGGGATTAAAGTTGTTTTCATAACATAAATTTTACTTCAATATTGCATCCTCCAGATTTAATTACCATGTAGTCCGTTTTTCGACATACTGCATCGTCACATAGTTTTAGAAATTAAAAAAGAAGACATTATGACCATTCGGTTACTCATTCATTCACCGACCGGTCAGTCGCAACCAATCTTGTTCATTCGTTTTTCGTGTGCAGCATCGTCAACATCGTATCCTGTTATAGTTGATCGTGAATTATAATTACACATTAAAAACTGTACGAAACATGGGAAAACGTAAACACAAACATAATGACAAGGATATTCGTCGCAAAATTCGACGTTTGGAGGATAAATTGCGATACAATAGGCGCAAAGGTAAAACTACCCGTTATTTTAACAATTTTATTGATTTGTTGTTTTTGTTACTTTTCCTGTGAATACGCTTCGTAAATTAAGTAATGTCTTGAAGTGGTAACACGAGATGTTATCCTGACAGATAATTATTTGTTTCTTGACGTGGTAATACGAGATATTGCCCTGAAACAATAACTTTTGTGCTCCTTAATGTGGTAATACGAGATATTGCCCTGGGCCAATTATTGTATGTACCTACTTTCTTAAAGTGATGATACTGTGATATCGTCCTGAAAGTAACAATGTATTATTATTATTTTAGATTTGGATCGAAGATCTGACTCCTCGATGTCAGGTTCATCACAAAGCTCTTACTATGATAGACAATCACCAGATGTCGAAGATGTTGAAGGCAGAAATAGCGAGTATGGCGAAGACGAGATGCTTCGTGAAGAAGCTTTTATGGAAGATGAGATTCATGATAGTACTCGCCGCTTGGCATCTCAAGTGCAGCCAGTGATGAACAGCCGCATAGCGAGCCCCTTGCCTCAGATCGCAGTGGCGCCAGCGCCAGCTCCAGCGACAGCGCCATCTTTGCCGCTAATACCTACCGTACCGCCGGAACATGCCGCCTCGGTCCAAACTAACCCCGCTCAGTCTGTACTACCCACAGAAATAGATAAATCTACAACCGTACTCCCGCAAGAGATCTTATGTATACTGGGAGAGGCAAAAAAGCTAGATGAACCACTCGGTGAGTGTATTCCTGATGAGCTCTCTGAACGCTGGGGGAAAATATTAACGGACGGGCTGGTCAAGGAAGTGAAGCAGTCTCTCGTGGATAAAATACTGATGCCTAGTAATTTTTTACTAGCCCGAGCGCCTAAGTTAAATCCGGAGGTGGCAGCAGTCATTAATGAATCAGCAAAAAATCGTGACATGCGTTTAGAAAAAGCTCAAAATCAACTGGGCCGGGGCATCGCTGGACTTGCAAATTTAGCAAATGATCTTATAAAATCAGAGTTGGATAAACTTGATATCATCAAGAAAATTTCGGAAGTTACCCAAGTCCTGCTAGACCTTCATTATGAAGAATCAATCAACAGGAACAAACTCCTAGTTCCATTGTTAGATAAGAAGTTCTGGAACACAATAAAAGGGGTTAAAAGAGACGAATATCTCTTTGGTGAAAAACTGGGTGATAAAATCAAAAACTCCAAAGATATAGAAAAGTCGGATCAACAGATTAAAAAATCCTTCACATTCAACCCGGCGTTCCAGAATCGTAAGCAAGCAGCGCAGCCGGGAAACGCGAGAGCTCCTCCTCGTCAATACAAGCCGAAAGCAACGCCAGCACCGACGACGGGCAGATACTACGAGCCTCAGTCCTCGACGTCGGCGAGGAGGACGACTTCGAGCCAGCGTCGCGGGCGTCACTACTCGAACAACAGGGCGAACGAGCGGAGCCGGCGTTAGAGGTACCACATGCCGGTCGCATACAATATTATTATAATAATTGGTTATTAGTCACCGACGATCCGTCGGTATTATCTATTGTACAAGGATATAAAATTCCAATTGCCTTGCCGATTTCACAAAGGACCGAACCCAATAACCCTCCCTTTTCAAAAAGGGAAATGGATTCAGCAATAGCTAAATTAATTGAATTAGGAGCCATTACGAAATGTAATGAAAATACCCCTGGTCAATTCATTTCGCCTATATTTTTGACTCCAAAACCTAACGGTGATTTTAGGTTTATCTTGAATTTGAAAACATTAAACAAGTCTGTTTATTCTCACCATTTCAAAATGGAAGATATTCGCACAGCTATTAAGTTAGTATCAAAAGGCGCCTACATGGCTACAGTTGACCTAAAGGACGCCTACTTTCTGGTCCCAATACATCCATCGTATAGAAAAATTTTAAGGTTTAGATATGAGCACCTATATGAATTCAATTGTTTGCCAAATGGGTTGACTTCAGCGCGCCTTGTCTTCACTAAGCTATTGAAACCGCTTCTATCCTTACTGAGAAGTCGGGGACATATATTAGTAGCTTACCTTGACGATATCTTGTGTATAGGAAATACTCGAGAAGCTTGCAAAGACACGGTACATGTTTTAATAGAAAATTTGGAGAAACTTGGTTTTGTTATCAATTTCGAAAAAAGTATTTTTACTCCTGCTCAAAAGTGTAAATTTTTAGGTTTAATAATAAATTTACAAGCCATGCAATTACAATTGCCTGATGATAAAATATTAAAAGTCTCAGAAATGGCAAAAAATATGCAAGCTAAAACTTATACAAGTATACGTGACTTTGCAAAGTTCGTAGGTACACTCACGGCCGCTTGTCCTGCAGTGGCGTATGGTTGGGCGCATACTAAGCTTTTTGAACGCGAGAAATTTTTAGCCCTTCAAAAATCTCACGACAATTACGATTCACAAATGATTCTCAAATCGTGTTTACTGGATGATTTTAAATGGTGGTCTAATATTGCGTCTAAATCTCAAAATAAGATGCAAAAAGATACTTATCATTTTGAAATCTTTACTGACTCATCTCTCACCGGCTGGGGAGCAGCTTGTAACGGCGAAATTACTAGGGGGCATTGGTCGGCTGTCGAAGCTCAAAATCATATTAATTATCTCGAGCTTTTGGCAGCCTTCTTAGGCTTACAATCATTTTGTAAATATAGTCGTGATTTAAATGTGTTACTCAGAATCGATAACACCACTGCTATATCCTATATTAATAGAATGGGGGGTATACAGTACCCCCATCTAAACAAAATCACAAGAACGATATGGGAGTGGTGCGAACAGAGACGTATATTTATTTTTGCGTCTTACATTAAGTCACGTGACAATACCGATGCCGACCAAGCCTCTAGACATACCAATATTGACACAGAATGGGAACTTAATTATAAAAGTTTTCAAATCATTCGTAATCACTTGGGAGAACCTGACATAGATCTATTTGCATCTCGTCTAAATAACAAATGTCGAAGATATGTTTCTTGGAAACGGGATCCCGGTGCTTACGAAATCGATGCGTTTACCTTTTCATGGCGCAATTACTTTTTTTACGCCTTCCCTCCATTTGCGCTTGTTCTAAAATGTCTTCGAAAAATAGTCGAAGATGGAGCAAGGGGTATCCTGGTTGTCCCTCATTGGCCGGGACAACCATGGTTTCCGTTGTTCCTGTCCCTAGTCAAATCAGAAATTATCTATCTGACACCTAATAAAAATCTTTTACTGTCACCTTACAGAGAGTGTCACCCCCTTTGGCGCAGCCTTACCCTGGCGTGCGCAGTGTTATACGACAAGCCTACGTAAAACGCGCCATACCGGATGATTGTATTGAAATAATGTTACAATCTTTATCAAAGAATACTCTTACTCAATATAATGTAGGGTTAAAACAATGGTTCGAGTTTTGTCAGGTGAATAATATTGATTTGTATAATGGTTCTGTTGCTGACATCTTAAAATTTCTTACAGAAAAGTACCATGCAAACGCCAGCTATGGCACATTAAATTCCTTTCGATCCAGCTTATCCTTGATTATGGATAAAGACCGATGTAATAATGATTGTGTTTCGAGGTTCCTAAAAGGCGTTTTCAAAAGTAAACCGTCCTTTCCTAAATATAATTATATATGGGACCCTAATTTAGTCTTAGATTACCTGTCTGGTTTCTTTCCTAATGAGTCGCTAACGATAGAAAATTTGACAAAGAAATTGGTAACTCTTCTCGCGTTGTCAACGGGACAACGTGTGCAGACGTTATCTTTAATAAATGTTGCAGATATCCAGATACAAGAGTCCCGTATTGTTATTGTCATTAATGAGATTATTAAAACATCTGCGCCTAACAGACATAATCCAAGACTGACTCTACCCTTTTTTAAGGAAAAAGCCACTATTTGTCCAGCATCAGCATTATCCTGTTACATAGAAAGAACATGTAATTTTAGATCCACTATAAACTCGAACAAATTGATCTTGACAATCAAAAAACCTATTCACAATGCTAGTCCCCAAACTATCAGCCGCTGGATAAAGCAAACGCTAAGTAACAGCGGAGTGGACACCAAGACGTTCACCGCTCATAGCACCCGGCACGCCTCGACGTCCGCAGCTAGCCGATCTGGTATTTCCACTGATATAATTCAAAGAACAGCGGGGTGGTCGGGAAATTCTCTTTGTTTTGCCCGCTTTTACAATCAACCACTAATAAATACACAGGAAGATTGTGTTTTTGCTCGAGCGGTATTAAATAGTTGAACTAGGTTCATTATGATAATTGATTAGTTGAATAATCTGTGATTATTATTAATATCTTGAATAATATTAATACATTATTTCTGATTAACTTTGTATACCTACAATTGCATAATAATAATAAACTTAAAATTATTAATTATTATGTTGCCTTTCATTCTGCAACCAGCGCTAAACATCTACATGGTAATTAAATCTGGAGGATGCAATATTGAAGTAAAATTTATGGTTAAAAGAACTTACCTAAGTGAATTTCAACCAAAATTTTACGAAATATTGCATCCGAGAGATTTAATATCCCGCCAACCCCAAATAATAAAGAACCCCATGATGCAGAATAAAAGTCTGGGTTAATAATTATAGCTCTAAAACAAATGAACAAGATTGGTTGCGACTGACCGGTCGGTGAATGAATGAGTAACCGAATGGTCATAATGTCTTCTTTTTTAATTTCTAAAACTATGTGACGATGCAGTATGTCGAAAAACGGACTACATGGTAATTAAATCTCTCGGATGCAATATTTCGTAAAATTTTGGTTGAAATTCACTTAGGTAAGTTCTTTTAACCATAAATAATATCATTCATTGTATAAGTAACATTAAGTTGCTAGATTAACAGTACAGTCGATATACCATACTTGAATATAATTGAGGTCAATACTGTATTCAGCAAGTATTATAATTAAAAAACGGTAATAAAATAATGTATCCAATGCAATTTATAATAATAACGGTCAAATATGTAGGTACCTACATCATTTTACCCGAGTAATAGAAATCTATTTGTATAGATCATGGTTTGCGTAAATAACATACCAGTACACAAGTAAAACTAAATAGGTTGTGATATCTGGTATGACTTTTTACCTTACTTAACATTGGACCATTTACGTATATTATAAATTGCATTATATCTATATATTATACTATATTACCTATCAAACAGCCAAGTAAAACTGAGGAAATCAGTTGTTGCCAATAAATAATGTACATGTACGAGATGTTATTGGAAAGCGACCTGTTTGTTACAATTTTATTGGAAATTCACGAAATAGGTATTAATTGTGTGAAACGTGTATATAGCTTGAACGCTAATGAAAATACCTAGAAAAGTGTAAGCATCCAAAGAAAATATGTATCAATTAAGGTTAAACTGGTAAGATATATAAACCTCGAGTTATTATCAATTTGAATAAAAGAAAGCAGACTCGAAATTCAAAACTGAAAAAAGGAGAAGGAGAGAGACTGACATTGTAAAAGTAAAACCATAATTGTATTAAAACACTTTATTACGCTAAACAAGTACATAACAATAAGAGAATAGAATAAATGTGTACAAAGGCGAACTCATCCCTTTAAAGGATCTCTTCCAGCTGACCGCTAAGCAACTGAGAGAGATACTAGGAATAGTGTAAATATTCCAAGGTTATATTGTTAAAAAATGTTTATTGTTGAACTGTTGAGAAATGAATATATCCACACCTCGCCGAGTTTCTTCCGCCGGTTCTTCTCGGGTCTGAGGTTAACGCTGTTTTCCGAACCGGTGGTAGTATGTCGGAATTAGAATCTAAATTAACCTAGCAGTTATAAGATAAACAGATGTGAGATGACTGAACTATTGTTGCATGGCTAACGCATAAAATAAAATAAATAAATCATTATAAAAAGGAAGAGATGTGACGTTTATACAATAAAAGTGCAATGCGAACTACCTGCAAGTCGACATTCTGTTGTCAACTGTCATGGCGTACAGGCGGGTCGCGGAGCACACCTGACTGACCAACTGAGTTTTATTTATCACCTTGTAATACAACAGAATCTAGACGTCACATATATCATAAAAGAATGGAACAAATGTGTTACCTATTATGAAAATGTTGTGATCCCGTTATCGGTATTGGTATTTTTACCATGCCGTATGTTGTTGTCGCTTATAAGGTTTAAGGTGCATCCACACCGCAGTTAGTTAGGTACTTTTTACTTTTTGAAATCAACGTTTTCAAGTGCTACGTACTGCTACATTAGGCAACTATATGTAACTATAAAAGTTACCTTATGTTACCGTGTTGCTACATAAAAAGCGGACTTATAGCGTTACTAGCTTCTACCCGCGACTTCGCCTAAGTGGGATGATCATGCTGATAATGATAATGATTGAAACTATCCTATGTACTTCGGTAGGACTCAAACTATGTTCCTCTCTACTTACCTAAAAAAATTACCCTCCCATAGAAAATAGACCAGCCAAAATGTATGAAACAGACAAATTTTTTTTCGCGATTTCGGGGTTCGTTGGTCCCATACATGAGAATCACGCCCACATCACACCTTGTCATCACCACTACTGCTACTCATTCATCATCACTACTGGATGAGAAGTGTTACATGGCTCTCAGATATATCGTACCTACTTCGGGCTATTACAGTAACTTACACATATATAAAACCCAGCTTCTAATGACAAAGTTATAAGTAGCAATTCTGAAAACATAGCTGCCTTGTGCAACGCCCGTACCTGATGATAAGGGTTCAATGGCCCCACTATCGGTCATACAACATACGATTACACACTATTGTGTTGAAGAAAATTAACCCATAAACTTTAAAGGATTTTCAATTTAACTCGGTTGTACGGAAAACGGTACATGAACATAATTGCCTTTCTGCAAAATGGCGGAAGCGTGGCGCAAGTTTGAAATGATCGACGTGGAATAAAAATTCAGTTGTAGTTTTTCATTGTGTGTCAATCATATGTTCAAAAGAAATTAACAATGTTTTAAGCAAACGGGACTTTTTTGCGTATTTATACAGTGTGGTAATTCAAAATTACATGAAGTAAATTGACGTTTGTGGGCTTATTTATATACAGACAGTTAACTGGTGACATCTCTATGTTTCTTTTAACCTAAGTGGTCATATAATTATCGTGCCACAATTTGTCATTAATTGCACTTCAATTGTAAGAGCGAGAGGGCGCTGAAATCAGTGAAATCTACTGAAATTTACAGTAGGTAAGGATCGGACGATTTGGGCGCTAGCGGCTAGTCGCGTAAGGGCTTGACACTCTTGGGGATCTGGGCCATAAATAACCGCGAAAATCGAAATCATTCTCTTTTACTCCAATGAAGGCGTAATTATGAGTGACAGAGAAAAATGCCCGCAATTTTCGTGGCAAGCTATGGCTTATGCTGCGTCTTACGTAAGCGAACAACTCGCGAACGCGATGCGGCGCGGCGGACCAAGGCGTTCGCGTTCGCAACGAGATCGCCCATGTAGGACACTTCTATAGGTATCAAAGGATTGATTTACCCCGCGCCGCATCGCTTCGCTTCGCGTTCGCGTGTTGTTCGCCTACGTAGTACTTAGGTTGCGTTAGGTAGTATATTACATATTATTACACGACCGACGAAACGAAACTGAGGCCTAGGTAGGTAGTACTTTTACTGTGTAAGTGGGCAAAAATAGGCCCAGCGCTAACCAAATGCGGACTGTGGACTTGGAAACCAATCTACCTAAACTTACAACTATGAATGAAATTATAAACTAAAAAATGTATATATCATACATTTAATTTACGTAGGTACTAAAGATAAAGTGACTAGAGTTAGACCAAGAAAAGTCTACAGGGATTTAGATTGCCCACGCAGTGCAAGTGTTATTTATACGTAATAATTTCATAGAAGTTTGACGTTTAAAATACAATTTTTTTTAAAATCAACTGGGATATTATCACAGACAGACTATCAACAATGCAATTTACACAATGTTATCACCCATTTCTATCGGATGTGTTGCAAACGCAATGATCGCAATAATGACCACATAACTTGACTGCCAGTTGCATGATCGTCATTATTACATCTGCAAAGACAAGTCAATAATAATTATTGCACATGTAGGCAAGTGGCGTGGATTTGTATGTGTATAGTGAGGTCCTCGCTTAGACTGCTTTTAACTGAGGCGAAGATGAAAGGCGACCTGCAGGAACTGGGATATTATCACAGTCTCTGTCAACATCAACAATGCAATTTACACAATGTTATCACCTATTTCTATCGGATGTGTTGCAAGCGCAATGATCGCAATGATGACCACATGACATGACTGCCAGTTGCATGATCGAGTGCATGATTTGCAAAGACAAGTCAATAATAATTATTGCAAATGTAGACAAGTGGCGTGGATTTGTATGTCGGCTCGATTCGGAAAATGAATTAGATTTCTACTAGACTTCAACAAGTTACGATACGGATAATTTAAAGATATTTGTAAGATAGATATGTCAAATTTGACGTTTCCGCGATTCTGGAGGTCCTCTTGAACGATTTCGACAAGTTATGACTTAGATATGCAAGTCACATCTAGTCGATATCTAATGTAGATCTAGTTGATCTCTAAATCGTCTCAAGATCTTGTGATTATCTCGAAATCCAAATAGGCCTGTGGTTTAGTGCGGTCCTCGCTTAGACTGCTTCTCATTGAGACGGTGATGAAAGGCGACGTGCAGGAACCGCTGGATTACAAAGTATTATAACCAATGCTATTGTTTAATTCCCACACTAATAGGTAACATTGCCTGCTAACAGTTAACTTATTCGCATGTCGTTGAGATTGCAAAGAAACCGTGTGTTGTGAGATGACCAGTATGAACACTTCAAGTTAACGTTTACGGCTATTACATAACATGGTCAGTATATTATTGTATGATGATTTGCAATCTTAATAATTTACTCGTCTCTGATCTATAGTACCTAATTGTTACGTACTGTACATCTAATGGAATCACGTCACATCTTTCGATGGGCCGGGTCGTTTAGATAACGGCTTCGTCTGTTAGTTGTCTAATTATAGATTTCTTTGTTACCTACAGCTGTTACCACAAAGGGTCTGCTAGCCTCACAAACCTCTTGTTAAGTACATAGTTATATCTGCTAAGAAATATTTACCACGAATTTAAGTCAACCACATTGAAACCACAGATTTCGGACAGGAATTTGATATATGATTTTGGATGACAAATATTTAATAACATTCATTTGGATTTGTTTTTCTTTGATATCTTACAGTTAATATTTTCTTCCGGTTGGTGTGATGAAAAATTTTGTGTTTCACTCGGGGGCAAATTTTGTTTAACCCTCGTGCTTTGAAACCCTCGCAACGCTCAAGATTCCATTTTTCGAACCACTCGCTACGCTCGTGGTTCAATTTTGGAATCTTTCGCTTGCTCGGGTATCAATACAGCAACATTGCCCCGTTGTAAAACAAATAACTATTATCGTTCTTTAATAGCAAAACGGGTTCTGTTCTACCGTCTTTACCATAAGGGCACATGGGGCCCGTGCCCAGGGCCCCCATCCTCAGGGGGCCCCGAAGGACAGACAGTAACTGTATATTTTATTACCTAGGTACCCATAATAAATAGAAGATCATAGTATAGAATAGAATAGAAAGTTCTTTATTGTTTATCATTTTTGTTAAGGTCAATGTGGCGAAGTCCGGCATACTTTATTTTTTTTTGACTTTGGAGTGATCTAGTTCCGTTCATTATTCACCTATGTCACTGCTTGTAATCGCATACGATGAAGAATTTAATAATTAATAGTTTAGCCTTAGTGACAGATCATTTCAAGCACAAATTAAGCAAAAACAATGGCATTTTTTAAAATTCGGCGAGTAGACGGACTTCCCGTGCAGTTTAAGGGAAGTCCGTCTAGTTATGATATCAGCCAACATATGGGTGCGTATATGTTCGTAGTCAAATTCCTAAAAAGAACGGATCAAGACAATGAAAAGTGTATTTTAAACTTGTTAATATACGGTTCAGATTCGAAATAAACACCATTTTTCGAAAACAAAGGCAAGTCCGGCATATACTACCAAAATGGGGTAGTAAACCTTTTTTGCAAATAATTAAACATAATATTTTTTTTTATTTCCGAAATAAAAGATCAATAGTAATTTTAAAATGAATTTTAATCGTTTCTTTTAATATACTGAGATCAAAATTTAATAAAGTAACATCATGCGCACAGTCTGGAGGATTTTTTGATACCTTATCAAATCGTTATAATATTAAAATCGCAAAAACAGTTGGTAATCTCTGATTTAACGAAATTCCGGCATATGACGGACTTGCCTTGAACATATAATAGACGGACTTTCCAACTTAGTCAAATTTTAATATGATAAATTGTGGAACGTATAATTACAAAACTAAGCTAATTTCTAATATTTTAAAAATAGAATAAAGACAGCTGGTTCTTATGCTACCTATGTAGTAACTTTCTAATGCACAATCTTTTCAAAAACTATTTTTAACAATTTTTTTTCGAACGGCTGTCGCACTATGACTTCGAGTTCAAAACACGAAATGAGTTATTGAGGCGGATTGCTCTGAAGTTGGTTGTCACAGCGCCATCTGTTTTACAGAGACGGAACTAGCGCGAAAAACTGGTTAATCGACTGGACTCCAAAGTCGCATACGCCTTCAAATTCAAAAGTTATAACGTGTTGACGGACTTGCCTTGTAGACGGACTTACCCACAGCATAAAGTAGTCTGTGCCCACAGTGACCTTACATACAATTATGTCCGCCAAAGGGGTGTGTTCTCAATGTAATATGTCTTAAAGATCTATACATTTATTTTATGTCATGTAAGATCATAGTAGAAAACTGTTAGTTTAGTTCGCTTTCTTTCCAAAAGGGCCCCAAATTCTTATGTTGGGCACATGGATACATTGGGCCCCAGCATAGCTTAAAACGGCCCTGGTTCTGTTGGTACTTTGGTAGCAAATGGCAATTAGAATGGTCCTCATTGACAACCTATAAATTGGTCCGACTGCCACTTTTGCATTCATCATACTATGTAGATAATTGACTAAATTGACTCTATTGAAGAGACGTTCCCTCGCTCGTGATTCAACAGTGTTGAATGAAGTAGAAATTATTAAAAAATTGGCCAAGTGCGAGTCGGACTCGCACACGAAGGGTTCCGTACCATTATCTATAAAAACGGTCACCCATCCAAGTACTGACCCCGCCCGACGTTGCTTAACTTCGGTCAAAAATCACGTTTTTTGTATGGGAACCCCACTTAAGTCTTTATTTTATTCTGTTTTTAGTATTTGTTGTTATAGCGGCAACGGAAATACATCATCTGTGAAAATTTCAGCTGTCTAGCTATCACAGATCACGAGATACAGCCTGGTGACAGACGGACGGACGGACGGACGGACGGACGGACGGACAGCGGAGTCTTAGTAATAGGGTCCCGTTTTACCCTTTGGGTACGGAACCCTAATTAGTAATAGGGTCCCGTTTTACCCTTTGGGTACGGAACCCTAATATACGATATTTGATATCGGTATGTACAAAATAAACTGTTTATCTCATGAATCTAAGATATAACTGGATCTGGCATGAGTGGTGGGGGTAACTGACAGAACGGGATAGTCTTATGTATCTTTCAGTAGGAGTAGCAGCAAAAGAGCTATTATTGTTTGTCCTTGTCACAGTCTCACATTTTATTTGTTCCCCACCTTTTTTTTAGTATGGACATGGATAATGGTGGGCAACAAAATGAATTCGACCAATCACAGTGTCGCATTTGCGTATGTTTTGTCCCTCACGGAGGCACGCGTATACTACTTCTATACGATCCTACCTTCAATGATTTATCTGGATCTTGAATCAGAAAAACACAAATTCACTTTATGTAAGTACATAAGGTAAGTACCTAAAGGCTAATGTTTGGATGTCTAATATTTGATATGTACAACTTGTACAAGCTTTAAAAAAAAACAATACTCATTTTTAATAACTAATTTTTCGGAGGTAACAACACAATATATATTCATAAAATAATATATGGAGTACCTATTATAGTTCTTAGAGAGTTGGTTAAAAATGGTACCTCGGAATTAATCCTAGTTAGAGTCGGTCTATAAAAAGTCTGCAGCGGATTTGATAGCCCACGCAGTGCAAGTGTCTTTTATGCGCCATAATTTCATAGAAATTTGACGTTTAAAATAACACGTGCACTGCGTGGGCTATCAAATCCGCTGCAGACTTTTCATGGGCTGACTTTATAATAGAGTGTAACTTATTGTTCAAATCTTTTGTATTTTGCAACATAGGTACTTATACACCAAATCAGCTGTGTTTGTTTTACAAGATAGCGGTGAGTCCAACGACTCCTGAAATGAGTCTAATTTTGTTTATTAGTCTTTCTTATCATAATTAGGTACTTTCGCGAAAATTTTCAATAAACAAGTGACTTACGAAACAAAATGGCAGATAAGATGGTTGACTGATTATCAGGAGGTGGACGATATATCATTTTGTGTAACATTTTAATGATATCCTTTATCCTCGAGTGATAAATGTGTGTTTAGTCACCACTCCCTTTTCAAACTGTTTAGACGACAACGGTTTCACTCACTTGAATTTTTAGTCGCTATTGGCGACATGTTTCGGGCCCGTCGGGGGTCCTTTCTCAGGCTCGGGCGAGCACTGAGCGACTAAAAATTCAAGTGAGTAAAACCGTTGTCATCTAAACAGTTTATAATATGTCGTTTGTTGACGATACTGACCTACTGTAGCCTATCCTTGTCTAACGATCTCGCATTGTTATATGTTAGAGCAGTCAAGAACCTATTCTTGGCACTCAATTTTCCGTCAAGAGAGAACCTAAAAATGTCCCGCAGCGGGACAGTGGCAGATGAGCCGATATTTCTTCCTGGCAGCAGCGGGAGAACGGCAGATGTCCAGAAGGCCTACCGCGAATCACGTTCGACGTGTTGCCTCTCTGTCGCACTTGTAAATTCGTACGTAAGTGTGACAGGGAGGCAACACGTCAAACGTAGTTCGCGGTAGGCCCTCAGATATGTGCAAAATGGCGTCTGGCAGACGAAGGATTAGAATATGTGCAATTTCTAGGCAAACGCTAGCCGTTTCCTAATTAAAAACTCGTAGTAATTAGCGCTAATATCTCCCATTTATCCCGTGGCAATCTACTAATTGCTGGCAGGCCGTATCTACGCACAATCTCGCTATACCAGGCCGGTCAACGGCCCGCGTATCGCGCATAGCTATAAACAACGTTTATCGAACAATACTACAAAAGACAATAAAACCAACTATGTACATGTTTTGCTGTGCACAGAAGCCGAAAGGTAGTGTGGGTGAGGTCGAGCCAATCGATTCATAAAAACAAAGTCAAGAAGTAGGTAACATCTCATAGTAGCTAATTTAATTGTTCAAAATTATAAATTAATTTTAATTCGGTATTTGTTTCGTACTTAGTTATTTACTTATTTAAAGAAGTACCAGATAAGTTATCAGCATCTTTACAAGCCAAAGTTCAAAAAATTTCTCTAAGAGACTGACAATAAAGTCGTGTAAATACATTTTACTAACTGTTTTAACAATTAAAATTTGATTAGTATGAAGGTTTCGTTTTTTCCTTGCAAGTGTGTTGAAAAACGTCGTATAAAACACGTGTGCATTGATCATACCATACACACATCGGCTCTCTTATTGCGCGCTCGCTTTCAGCTCGCGCGCACAATATCGCCTCCTGTGTGATGACTAACATAGCAGACTTGTATCATTAGTACTATTTTGGAAAGATTTGGCTTGTAAAAAAGATGTCGTGAACTCGAACATACCTCCCTCAAATACCTACAGCAGATTATTAATTTTCCGTCGCATTTTTCACAATATGAGTAAATAACTGATTAAATTGCCTGAGTAAATTCATTAAGTTCGAGAAGGTGAGTACAATTGTGGCCATTGTGGGTTCAACTGTTATGAGAATGCAAAGTATTCATAGGTCTGTCATTTGTTCTTTTGTTATTACTAAAGTTACTCATTTTTTTATAATTTTTCCTCATAAATAAAAGACGAACGAAAACGCACGGATATCACGACGATTACCAAAGCGATGGGCGGTTATCATAATATCGACATGTTTGTGTACTTATTATTAACATTATTGTGTATGTTTGCATGTATGTTACGTGCGTAGTGCATGGCAGGAAGCCTAAAAGCTATGATCATCACGCTCATGGCTTCCTATCCCACGAACGAAAAGGCGAACTTTCGTGGGATCAATGTAAAACCTATTTGACATTTGTCAATTTTCAAAATATATATCAATCTAGAGTCTGTGCGGAAAGAGAATTAAGAGCCGTAGAATGTATGGGGCCCAATACATTCCAGGACTCTTCTCTTTCCGAACAGACTCTATATATCTAGGCATCAGGCAAATGCCCACACCAAAGCCAAAAGATAGGCCTCTCTAAATTGAAGCGGAGGTGATATAGTTATCTATATCACTGTGAAATAGTTACAGTTAACTATGAAAGACCAGCATAATCCCGAATAGTTAAGTTCAAATTGCTCCACTATGGAGTCCGGACTAAAGTCTATTTAAGTATCAATGGTTTAAAAATTGACATCATAGTGCAGGGGTATCCAAGCCGTTTCTGGCCCGCTAGCCAGACGAACTCCGTGTAATCTGCCCCTCATAGAGACACCAAAGCCCTGTCTGTTTCCCCAGGGTCAAAAATGTTGAGACAACTGGTTAGTGTAAGGAGTTTCTGGCAACATTATTCTACAGCCAGGGAGGGCACCAACACCGAGTCAATATGCATGTGGCCAAATAAATAATAAGCCACTTGAGTAAATATCCGTTCAGGCTAAGTGTTGGTATTTGTTGTGTGGATTAGTAATACCTACGTGAACCACATGTTTTTAATACTTCAATGATGGAAAATACCTACGCGCACAGCCATAATATGAATAGTATAGGCGCTTTAGGTTTTAAGCAATTAATTAATACGCTTAACTCAGGTGGTTGTTTGGAAGTACCTATACCTATACATATAATGAGTGAATATGTTGGTTAATGCCTGATGGCATGGCTAAGAATGAAAGTTCGGTAAGTAAAAAGCAAATAGGTATTAAGTACTTAAACTAGACTTATTAGAAAACTACCGAGCAGCCTTATAAATCAATGACCGGTTGTGCTGTACAATCAATATTTAATGCTGTAATTCATTTTCCAAAATTTTCAAAAACCTTGGTTCTGATACATAGTTGCTATGTGACACAGGTGTCAGGGGGTTTACACACGCCTTAACCCATTCATGGCCACGAACCGCCGAGCGTACACAATACGCCCGGCCACCATACAAACCGTTTTTAGCTAAAACGTATGACTCAGCTTATGGGTCTCGAGCCTGGCGCGAACGGTAAATAAATCGCCGCTTATGAAGCCGGCCAGTTGGACTGCATTATGCAACATTTTTACTAACCACCGATTTTCTGTGCCTATCAAAAAAGAAACGAATTATTGCAGTTTGTAGGAGTGAATATTTTTACTTTCTACAAGCTTTTAATGTCTGACCAAGCTAAGTTGGCAGCAATTTTTATAGCTCAGCCTGTGCAAGTGTTAAGTTAAACGTCATAATTTCATATAAGTTTGACATTTAAATTACACTTAGGTACTCAGCCTGTGCTATCAAAATCGCTGCCAACTTAGCTTGGTCTGATTCTATTTAACTTGCCGTGTTTTTTGTTGTTGTTTTTTGGGGCAAATCTTGGAAGTTAAATTAGACCCGTTTCCCGATATCCCGATCCAGTTCATAGCACAGTCGGTCAGGTTAGGCGGGTTCAAATTCCGGTAATCCATAGCCATGGTCACAAAATACGAAATCACTAAACAGCACAGGAGGAGTATAAAGTCGCCAACGAATAAATCGTGACTAAATAATATTTTCCATGTTACTCCAAAATACATCTCTAATGGGGGATGGGATGAATCACATCTTGAACTCTTGTGACAAATACCACATGAAAGATAATACCGCCGCCGCCGCTCGGATGCATTCCTTGTTTATTGTCCAAGTGTGTCCGATAAGCTTACACCTGGTCGGTCATGTATCTTTGTTTTGGTAAACGCCATTATATTAGTAACAATAGACAACTTAAAATGTATTATAGTACTTACTTTCTAATCTGCCGTAGAAACCACGATGTTTGAAAAAACTTGTAAATATTTGTCACAAACTATTTGTAATACAATACATATTAGTTAGTGGTGACTGTTTCAACCGCCTTGTTCTATATTGAAACGAAAAAAAATTAACCTTAACATCATTGTTAGTAGGTAATTGCCTAAGATACAATACAACGATCACCAAATATTATGACATAAAAGTACAGTGGGAGAAAATCCTCGTTGCCTTACCCCTCATACAAAACAAAATATTATTATACTACGGCTTGGTTCCTACAAATTGTTGCTTACCATCATCCAAACAGTAATCAGTTGTAAAATGGTACAATATCAAACAGCTTCAACATGAAATAAGCTTTAAAACCAGCCAATAAAGTTTATTTTAGCCTGCTACGGAAACATTAGTAGTTTTTACAAGTAGCTCCAGGCCACGGTGACCCATACCTTGAGCCATGTCAATAACTTCTGAAATATATATATTTTTTGTATTTTTTAAATATAGATCTTTCTGTTTTCTTGCATCGCATTATGTATCTAGAATTTCAGTATATTTACTATATTGCACTGATAGTAAATCAAACTTGAATATTCGAGACCCTGTCTTCATTTAAAAAAACGTGTTTATAATTTTTTATCCTAATATGCCTTATAGAAATGGTTGTTAGCTTATATGATACTTACGTTATTACATCAAATTACGTTTCGTTTAAGTTTAAATCAGAATTTATTCAGGACTCACATGTGAGTCACTGGCCCTGCGGAACTGTTTGAGCATGACCCATACGCTGAGTCGCTGGCCCTGAATGGGTTAAGGATGACTTGCGTTAGACCGGGCCGGAGCTTCCGACGCATCGTTTTCTATGAAAAGCATCACGTGATCACCTGTCATGTCATAGAAAAGTAAGCGCCGGAAGCTCCGACCCGGACACGGCCCGGTCTAACGTGAGTCGTCCTTTAATGTAGAAGAGAACAGCCGGAGATACGGATGCATATTCGCTTCCATGACTTCCATCGGTCAAAAAATCTAAAACTTCTATTGTAACTTTAGGGCATCTCTGTAAATTACATAACATCTACATTCTTGACATCAAGTCTACTATCAAGGCTCACGAAATTAAACAATGCACCGGAACGTATTCTTTCTGGAAACGCATAGTGGCTTCCATGATAAAGTTACACAGATGTTGCGGTGCAATGTTTAATTTGTGCATTCCTCGCGTCGACACTTGTTTGCTCATTAGAAAACATTCATGATCCCCGTGAATTGTCATATCTTGAGTTGCGTCGATTGCCCTAGAGGTTACATTCTTTGGCGATTGGCTACCTCCAGTTTGGCACTGACATAAACGCTATAGAGAACGTAACTTACTTTCATCTCGCTCGTACTCGCATATTAGTGCGAGCGAGATATATAGAAAGTAAATTACGTAGACGTTAGCGTATTGTCAGTTTTGACACTGTCACTGACTTATGGTACGGGGACTGTACGTCTACCATCAGTTTTGACATTGACATATACGCTCACGTCTACGTAACTTACTTTCTATGCATCTCGCTCGTACTCGCATATGCGAGCAATAGTGCAAGCGAGATGTACAGAAAGTAAATTACGTAGACGTGAGCGTTATGTCAATGTTAAAACTGATGGTAGAGGCTCTAGAGTGTTAACGCGGGACCGGGCGCTAGGGTGTTTCTATTTTCCGAATTTTCGATTTTCATCTGACTTTGCTCGAATTCTTGTTCTAACTGATAAAAAAATATTATACGTTAAAAAAAAATTAAAATCGGTCAACATTTAGAGGTTGCACAACATCAACAAAGATTTTTCAAATAACCAACGACTCTACATCGGAGGGTAGAAAATGGTTTAAGCGGCTACCATCAAAACGGAGAGTAGTGTGATACTGAACCTTCTACATATAAATAAATTTTAAAATTAGTAGTAAACTTGGATTTTGGTTACTAGATAAATGTTCTAATTAAGATTTTTCAGTTTTTCCACCTGTTTCCAAAGGAAAAGTGCTTTTATCGTGTTTTAGACGCAAAATTCAGTTTTCTCATTCGATTTTAGTATCAGTTCATTATATTTTGTCATTTTAGAACATAGTTCATTTTCACGCAATGTATGGGGTTCTCACTCTACCTTTTCAACTTGTGCAACCTCTAAACGTTATTCGATTCTTTTGAAAATTGAAATAGATAGTTTTTAGTGTGGGGAGACTCCATTGGTGAGCAAAGTCAGGAAAAATATTACAACTTTTTTTTCTCCATACAAAAGTGAATCACCCTACCGGGCGCGGGCGTAGATGTATACTAAAGGTGACAGTCCATTTCCAACGACAGCAGCACTACCACTCATTTTACTATGGAAATTGACAAACCGGCGCGTTTGTACTAGTAGTGCAGCTGCGGTCAGAAATGGAATGTTACCCTTAGGCCAAGCGCGCACCACGACTTTTTGTCGCGCGATAATTTAGTCGCAGAAATGTAACGTATGTGTTTATATGGCAGTGCGCGCATATGCGACAAAAAAATCGCAGCGATTTTAAAATTGTGATTTGTCACATTTTTCCGCGACTACTCGCGACGCGATTGTCGCAAAGTGAATTGCAGCATACGGAGTTGTATGGCCCCGCGCGCACTGCGATAATAAAATCGCACCCGGACCTCAGTCGGCATTTCGCTCTTCGAGCGTCAACATATCGGAATGAGAAAATGAGACGCTAGATGTTGACCATTTAATTATGGAAATAGACGGGGATCACCTTTGTGTTATAAATGCTCAAAGTCATACAGCGATCGCATATTAAAGACACGTTTCATGACAACCGACTGGTACGAAATCCATGTAGAGAATGAACGAATCGTCGACTTTTTCATCGCAGTGCGCGCAGTGAATTTTCTGCGATATATTACAGCGCGATTCTAAAATCGTGTCGCAAAAATTTAAATCGTGGTGCGTGCTTGGCCTTAGGGCAGGTTGCACCAAACACAGTTGACGGACTGACTAACGTCACCCAGCAGTGAACTATGACTACTATGAGACTTCCCATACAATAAAATTTAGCGAACTCTTTAACGGTGACAGACCGTTTGGTGCAACTGACCCTTAATTAGTGATTATTAATCACTGTCAATCTCCTTAGTAAAATGAGTGACCGATTGACCGTGTTCTAATCGGGTCATACACATTCTATTAACGCTCAACTCGTTCCCGTCTTTCCTGATGTACACATCGCAAAGTTAAGAGAATCTAAAACTATTTTTTTATCTGCACAGGCGAGATACATTTATTCAATAGGTACTCTTAAAAATAACTAGGTAAGATTAATGTTTGTTGCAATAAAACGGATACATTATTACCTATCTACGAAGTAAAAAAGTAATGAGTATGTTTCTCAATTAACAACCAGGTAGGTAGACTAAAAAACAAAGATTAAACAATAACGCTGATATATTGATTGCTTAGTTAATTTAATTTCATAACGTTAACGTTAGTTGGCGTAGGTAAGGTACCTAATGGCATTTCGCAATAACAATTAAAATGGCTATCATTATGAGAAAGTAATGCTGATAGTAATACTTAATTTATTACTTTATTGTTGACATCGTTGGCCATGTTTGTTGGTAATGACATCTAGGGTGTCTTTATACAACATACATATAGGTAATTCCGCTTACAACGTACATAATGGTGCTACTTTACCGTCCTAGGGCGGGATTAAGGATAATACGTGCCTATGTCAAGAATTTAAAGGGTCGTATGTAATTATGTACTGTAAAACGTTGTACAATACACGTGCGAAAAGGGAATTCGCAACTCGTGTAGATTTAAAACACTCCCTTCGGTCGTGTTTCAATTTATCGCCACTCGTTGCGAATTTCCTACATTACGCACTTGTATCGTAATGTACTATTAGTTAATTGGGAATTTGGCACTATTCTCCACTCTTTATTAAATGTATCCTGAAATCTCATCTTTATTGAATGTATCTGTAGGTAAGATGTAAGAGTAATCTAAATACTTTTGTCCTTGATTTTAAAAATATTTGAAGAGCGAACGCTGTGTCAGGATCACAGTTAAGAGGAAATCCTTTACCCATAGGAAGTCATTTACCCCTACCCCTCCGGTAAACAGGTCTATATATGTATGTATATATGTATTTCATTTAAATACATTTGTAACGCGAAACATCGCGTGTACAGCGCCAGACTGGCTGAACCCCTGCGGTCTGCGGCAGAGAACTGGTCTGAACACCCATTACTTTACCCCAAACCGTAACGTCATATGAGCCGTGGATTTACGCACGTTCATAGTACGTTGTGGATTGGAAACTGGGAAGTTCCTTTATTTTTACACTTACAACGGCTTTACGCGGACGATAGCTGTAAAAGAGCGTTTTTAATTATTTAAAGTTTTACGAGTAAGTAAAAGGTTTGTAATTTGAGTGATCGAGTGTAATTGACAGCAGAAGAAATATTCTGATTGAAATAACAGGTTATACATTTGATCTGGATTTGTTAATGATCAGTCAGTGTCATTTAATTTGCAACGACAATGGCAAGTTATGATGGCAAGTTGCAATTCATGAGTGAAATATCAATTTCTAAATTCCACATTGTATAAATATTTACCGCTATGCGGGTAGTACGAAAGTATTTTAGTTTTAATATTAATATTTATATACCTATGCAGATTTATTCATGCTATATTTTACATACCTACAATGTACAGTCAAGTGTAAAAATATACAACTTACTCAAAAATATGTGAATATGTATGTGTGTATGTGTGATGTGTGTGTGTATGTGTAGTATGTGTGTGTGTATGTGTGCGTAATATGTGTGTAGTAGTAAGTATTCACTAATATAAGAGCTTTGAGACATATAATTATTTATGAGTATGATGAGTGCATCCATATTTTTACACTTGACTATACTATACGTGTCTCCTCCCCTCCGATAGACCTTCAGTGATATATATTCCTCCTCTAGATCCTCAGAAGTTAACCAATTCTGAGGGGCTACCGCGAAAACCGAAATTCGCAAATTGCGGGGATCTTACTCTTTTACTCCAATGAAGGCGTAATTAGAGTGACAGAGAAAAATGCCCGCAATTGACGATTTTCGGTATTGGCGGTAGCCCTACTGAGACCAAGGACGTTACACAAAGCAATTTTCGTATCGCAGTTTAAAATCGGCATTCACTTAGCCGGTGTAAGGTAAGAAGTAAATTTTGACAGTTTATGAATTGACCCTTAGGTGGCATAGGTATATGACACTGCAGTGCTATTAGTTAAACGGTAGGTCTTAGCTTCGTAAATATACGGGTCAATTTATAAGTGTCAAAATCAAGCAAAACTGGGGGCTATTGCGTAGATTCGTACCATCTCCAAAATTCGAAGTTTCTGTATTCCTGAGGGGTTACACAAACAATGTTTGTTTGTGTAATCTATAGATATCATAATATACATTATAATTTATTTCATAATATTGAGTGTCCATTTTGTTCAGTGTGGTTCCACTGCTTCCACTGGTTCCAGTATGTCTACGCAGTGGGAACTCGAGTAGGTACACGTAGGTACACTCTACGAGTATATTCTAAAGAGCAATTAACTACGTCACTTATCGACTAATCCGTAAACGTGGCGTGAATGCGAAAGTAAATATTATTCGATCTGTGTGATAATACTTACATAAATATCTTTAGTACTTAGGTACCTATAGCTGGGAGTCGAGAGACTTTTGCGAGTCATAACTGTTACGCACTACCAAAAGTGAGTTCACGAGACTTATCAGTTTAACAGTTGGGCTAATTTTTCGCCGAAGCCCTTGCAACAGGCACGGATCCGAGGACACACTTTGACAACAGTGGCTGTGCCTGTAGACTATCAAAGAGTGTCGTTACAGTCAGTTCAATAAATAGGGATTGTTTCATTATCACTTCACATATGTTTTAGAAAATTTAGCAAAACATGTGCTAAATTGCGTCGCAGAAGGTACCCAACGAATGCAGATGAGGACAAGTAATTATAGACATTTGTGGCCCAAAACATCTGTTGCTCGCAATGTGGTTTCGTAAAAAATGAAGTCTTAATTCGCCGAAAGACTGCTGTAACCCTTGCTGTGACTTGAAGGGTAATTTTGTCCTTTTGTTAATATCGGCTAAATATTTTGCTGCCATGACAGTTGTTGAGCGACCCAAGGATTGCTCATTACTTCTTTGTACAGCAGGTACAGTAGAGTCAACCTAATTTGACATTGGGACACTTTGAACCCTTCATTGTTAAAAAATAGGTCGGAGTTAAATTCGATTGAGTACCTAAGTAAAATCTAAATACCTATTTATAAAGTTAGACCTAAAAAATTCTGCAGCGATTTTGATAGCTCACGCAGTGCAACTGTTATTTATACGTCATAATTTTTACAGAAGTTTGACGTTTAATATAACATTTGCACTGCGTGGGCTATCAAAATCGCTGCAGACTTTGGTCTAATTCTAATAACATATGTAGCGTCGTGAAATATATGGGAACCAATACATTCCACGACTCTTCTCTTTCCGCACAGACTGTACCCAAGGATACCTACCTCGTATTTGTCTGTAGGTTTGGATATTTTCATGAACTTATTATTTGATGAACAAACCTACCAACCTACTTACTTAAAAGGTAATCAAGTAAATGAACTGAACTGACTAGAAAGTTCTCACAGAGTTTATATGACTTGGTTGGCTAACTTATCGAACATGCAGAGGCAGTTATCAACATAAATAAATACGACTCTTTCCCCAGTAAAAGTGGATAACACTTTTACCTCAATTAGGTATGTTATGAAGTATCAATCATACGACATTATCTCCACCAATCGAATCGATGGCTCTTGTGATAACCGCCAGACGTACCTATTTAGTGTGTTGTTGTCCGATAGACAATGCCCTTTGTGCCCTCGGTTCTTCGCGCATGATAAATAAAGACCTACCTTTTAAAAGCGTACTTATTTCGGCTATAGTTTGGCACGAATCGCTTGTCAGTGGAGCATACTTGACTATGATTCTCTCTGCCTATACACAAGTAATACCTACTTGGTGAATATTTGTGCATAGGCAGGGAGAATCATACTGTATTTTTCTTATGCTAATATTACCTACATTACAACCCTAAAATGAGGGATGGATATAGGTTTTTTACTGACAAAATTGGCTTACCAGACTATAGTTAGTCAGTTGGACTGAACACAGTAGGTAATTATAGTTCACCTGACATCGCAATAATAACAACATCGCAAAATTTACACATGGAAAATTTGGGAAACTTCTCATAAGTATTGAATGAAAGGCGAAATCTTCAACTTATAAAACTAAATTTTCATTTCTTTCCTGTGATATTTTCCTGAAATTTCCGAGATATTTTACAACTTTATCGAAATTTTCCTCAATTTTCACATCTGTAGGTTGAACCTACTGTGGACCGATTCAAACGTTCTCACCATAATCACAGAATAAGTAATAATAATACAACACACACAGTTTACAGTAGTATAATAGGGTTGCCCTGCGCAGGTTTTATCACCCCATCTGACAGGTCCAAGTATTTTGGGATTTCAATATGAGACCACATCATGTACGAAAGCTACGGTGGACAAAGACACCAGCGGCGGAGGTAGTGATCCAAAAGACTCGAGCCCGGTGAGCCTTTTTTTTATGTTAGTTCTTGATGCCTAAAAGGCTAAAAGCCTTTTTTATTTCATTAGTAAAATAGGCTTTTAGCCTTTTAGGCGTCAAGAGATGAGGCGAGCCCTAAAAATAGAGCTAACAGGGCTCGAGTCTTTTGGATCACTAGGCGGCGGGCGGGGCGTCAAATATAAAATATAACCTCGTATAGGGCAGTCAGTCGAAATCGATTTTAATAACGCTTCGCCACTGCACTTTATTTTAAGCATTCATAAGACACAGAATAAATATAATAGTGGCGTAATTATTTAATCAGCTGCAAAAAACTGTTTTGCATTCTTTATCTTGTTCGGCGAAATTAAAAAAAAAAGTTTGTTTATTTCGGTTATCACAAACGAAAGATAGGTACTATTACTCATAAGTATCAGATAAGAACATGAAAACAAAGTTTGTACCAACTTAGTACCTATATTTGATTACACAAACGGGTCTACCGCGATATAATTTGATACCCCCGACCCGTGACCGGTGGGGGTAGACCCGTTTGTGTAATCAAATATGTGTACAAAACGCGAGAGTTTAAAGTGTTATAACTTAGTACCTACTCATTAACATTTCCTTAAAAATTATGTTTATTTGGTTAGCTAACTAGGGCCTTATCTCTTCAGTCTAACCTCTAAGTCACCTAATATGTGAAAACCGTGTAAAATGTCTGGAATTACAATGACCTGCAACTAAATTGAATATCAAATCCACATGATTTACCGTCACCTTTATTTTTAAATCACTAAAAGATGACTCATGTTAGACCGAGCCGTGTCCTAGAGCTTCCGGCGCTTACTTTTCTATGACTTGACACTGACAGGTGATCACGTGATGCTTTCCATAGAAAACGATGCGCCGGAAGCTCCGGCCCGGTCTAACGTGAGTCATCCTTAAAGCCTGTCTGTCAGTTTGTTCGTTTTGTTTTTCAACGGGTTGTAGCTGTACCTATTTCATGAACTTAGGTAAGTACCTACTTATTTCATAGTGTGTTTAACTATAACAAACGTCGTATACTACGTCGCTATAAGTAAAAATATAATGCAATAAATGATTAAAGATAACTTACGAAACGAGATTTTTCGAACTTTCTTCGTATTGGATGAAGATATCGGGTAGATCCTTTCAATTTGCTTGGTCCGACAATTCCGACATGCTCTTGACCGGGTTGACTTTACAAAAGTTCAGTCGAAGACTGCAAGCCTAAAGTAATAATTTACATAACCTATCAGCTATAGTGCAAGGATCTGGCGGCAGTAGCGCAGGAGTTGCGTAAAACGTTGCCGTCTTTACGAGCCTTTGTGTCGGTTGCCGCGATCCGGGGTACTGTGGTCGACACAATACCTACTGAAAATAATAGTAGGTAGAGGTAGTAAGTATTTGCAGTTATGCCTGGAGTAAGTACTTCTGTCTCAGGCGAAGCCGCTTGGCGCGATTGGTCCTTGCCTCTTGCCTCATACTAAGCCTAATGCCCTAACCACGTAATGATTACTCTTTGGCTCATCATCATCAACAATATTTAAGAGCTATACTCTTGTCGGTGGAGTAATCGCCACTCTTCATTTTGCTGGGCCAGCCTTATAACTCCCTCGTACGACATGACAGAAACTGTATCTTTTATTTGGCTGAGATATGTGAGCCTGGGCCTTCCTCTGCGTCTTTTCTGTCGTGCCGTATAAGGTGGCCAACCATCTTGCCCCTTCTGTTAGCTATTGTGTCTAACAGGCTTTTCTTCTCTCCTGCCATGCTCAGTACCTCTTCGTTCGTTTTCCTTTCTGTCCAGCTAATACTTAGCGTCCTCCGCCAACACCACAGCTTGGCTTAATACCCCCAAAAAAGGGACGGGGAAAAGACGGCATTAGATTAACTTTGTATGGTCCAAGGAACAATCGTGGCAAGCGCCATCGCCTGAGACAAAAGTGCATACCCACTTCCCCCACTAAAAGTCGTAGGTAGAGTTGAAGTTGGAGTTTGTCGTAGCTCCGATGCAATATGGGAGACAAATTTGTTGGAATGGGGACCGCCAAACTTGGCGCAGAAACGTTGGGTGACTACCTGCAAGATGGACAGAGGATTTGGTGCGAACGACTGACAAGGATTGGATGCTAGAAATCTAAGACCGCCAAACTGAAAAAAAAAAAGGATAAGACGAGGTCAATTACCTATTAAATATATCTCTAAATAGATCAATAATTTAGTTCAATTATAATAATGATTTTTCTTTATTTATCTTTCTTCTCTTAAGTAAGCCATTTCAATCCCTACTAAAATTATTGATGTAAAAGTAACTGTCTGTCTGTTAAGGTGAGTTCGGCAAAGTTTCGGACGTTTTTAGGCGGGTTGAGATGATGTTAGATTTTTTTTTCTCTGCTTGTGGATAAGGTACGGACATGATTCAATTACAGAATTGATAATAATGAAATGCTCTATATAATTGATTTTTATTATGTTTCTAGACGCTATAATGAGCGTGTAATGAGTGTTTAAATATAGGAAACAAAATAAATTGACAACATTATTTTTTGACCGTGGTGTAAGAACGGACGGGCCTATTAAGTTCGGCCCTATTGACGGTACCAAAGAGTTTACTATTGCAAAATAACCGGTTTTACCCACTGATTAATATATAGAAGAATTGGCCTAGCAGTAATTCGGGCTATCATATCCGACCAAATTTTTATTTTTTTGCATTTTTTCCGTCCGATCTTACACCATATGCGCTCAATATTCAAGAAATTATGGTTGTCAAACTTTAGATGTGGGGTCAATGAACCCATGTAGGGTCCCATAAGCGTGGTAGGTTGAAAAAAGGTGATAAAAGAGAATTTGTGAAATGTTGTTGAAAGTGGAGGAATGAATACGACCATTTTTAATCAGTCTGCGTTTTTATTATTTATAAACATATTTGATTAAGTATAAGAGATTATTTAAGTATGTGGCGTTACTTAGTTAAGTGTAGAGATCAATACAAGATGATTTGGGAGCTTTATAGTGATTTAATATCTATTAATCACATTTACCTAATACCTAATTTAATTAGAAAAGTGGTAATACGAATAAAGTTTGAGCATCCCTGAGAATTTAAGATCGGATAATTAGCATCCGATCTTTTACCACTTCGGGTTAGACCGGATCTCGGCCTACAGGCATCGTATCAAAATTCCAAATATACAGATTTGTCACAAATTTAATAAAAATAACATGCAATCTGTAAAAGAAACAAATAACGTTTCAACTTGCCAGTTATTCAAGAAAAACTGGCGGAGGGTATTTCCGGACACAAAATAAAAACTCACTTTTTGGACGTTTGCACATATCTCGAGACTTGTTAGTCGGAGCGACAAGTGGGGCCTGAAGGGGGGTGCAGAACAAAATAGCGCATTGCAACACCTTGCTAGCTTTAAAAAAAGCCCCGCAAAAGGCGGAAATTTGAATCATACGATCTTACCCGGTGTCCGATCTTAGTCGAACTCACCTTACCTCTTCACGCTAATCACGCTTAAACCGATGAACTTTTAGATAGATACCGATTGAAAATTTAGATGAAATTTGGTTTTTATCAGTCATCATCATCTCTCAAGTAAAATACAAAAAGACGCCACTAATAAACATAAGAATGATTTCATTATTAGGGTCATTTTTAATCCTCTCAAGGAGAAATCCTTGTTAGCTTGTAGGGTCGGCAACGTCCGGGTAACTCCACTGGAGCCTACGAGGGCTGCGGTGGCTGCTTAAAATCAGGCGGGCAGGCTTGTTTGCGCGTCGAGGTATAAAAAATCGATAGCTTCAGTAGTTCTCGAGATATAGCAATGTGACAGACGGACGGACGGACAGACGGACAGAGTCGCACCCGCTAATAATTTTGTACCTTTTTGGTACGGAACCCTAAAAACGTTTACTTCTATACGGTTTGTGGGTGAATGTACCAGCGCCAACGCAATAGTAAATAGGTACGAGTATAATATAGGCAGGTATACAACGTATCGCTTACCCGGTAGCGGCGCGAATCGACTGCCTACACAGACTTTATGACGGCTTACACGGCTTACACCTATTCTAAGTGATTTCAATTTCCTTTTCGATTCATTGTGTACACATTTTACTGCAAATTAATTCATTGATTGGTTGTGACTTGTGACTAGACTAGTTTCTATTTGCAGTCACTTACCCGAACAACCATGTTCTAATTGTCCTTTTATTCGTGAAACATAAAACAAGGATACATGACATGTTGCCTACCTAGAGTGCTCCTCAATGTTAGGCCCAGAAAAGTAAGTACTAATATCGTTGGTATCGTTACACAGTGACATGTCCAACGTTCGATGATAAGAAACAAGAAACTAGAGCAAACACGGAAAGAGAGAGCAAGGCAAATATTTTTTAATACATAATACCTACTTCCCTGAGTGTACCCTTGAGCTCGCGAATTTCTCTGGTAAGTACTATTGAAATAACGTGATAGAGGAAGAATAAATAAATTATTGTTTGTGGTCCCCACTTGACGTCACGTGCATCCAGCTAGAGTCTGTGTGGAAAGAGAAGAGCCGTGGAATGTATTGGCCCCATACAGTCCTTCTCGCTTGTCTCTTTCCGCACAGTCTCTACTAGAGTTGGACCAAGCTAACTCCGCACATTTGCAATGACAAAGTCTGACAATGTCATCATTCATGTCAAATTTCTATGAAGATATCACGTTTATAATGACACTCCCTCACTTTGTTCTGTTCAAATCGGTGCAAAGTTATTTATTATTTATTTATTGCCCCAATCTTTCCAACTGATCTGTCAATTCGATACAAGATCAGAATGTGCCTAAAATGTTTATATTTTCGATTTATCCACTTCGTTCGGTTACTCTATCATGCGGATCATGCCACAACTAGCCACAGTAGCCACGTCAGAAACTTTTGTCCGAAGTAATTATATTGCTATTCGTACAGATATTCGAGATCTGAGCAAAAATCTGAAAAAAGTACCCCTCCTACACCCTCAGCACACCCCCACCCCCGAGGACTTTAAGTATGTTCATCTATCTGGACACCACGAAGTATTGTACTGTACCAATTTACAAAACTACACGAATTATTTCTCAAATTTTCTTGAACTAAACTCACTTTATGGTGTGTTTTCGGCTTGCGATAGTCGCATCACTTTCCCCAATCAAACGAATGTGACGCACCGCAACGCAATAACAAACCATAGCATAAGTTATACATTATAATATAACTGCGCAAAACGCGCGTTTAGTTTACTTAGCTGTCAATTTTGCCCCTACCATCGACGAAAGTAACTTTTTCGTAACTATATAGATATTTATAGTATATTTCGTTATCTAATCACTGTTAGCTGTACAAATATTAGATAATGGCCGCCCTTATCACTACATCCAGCAGCAATTATTATTATCGCTGAGCCAACAGTCTCGTATTTACTCTTGCTTGATATGTGCCGTCAGATATCCCAAACTGTGATTATTGTTGTTACATAACTTTAAAGGTTGGGTTAGGCGACCGAAATAGGTAGCCTCTATGTCACGTTTTCTGGCAAGCAGTACGGATATGATGGTCGTACTTGTCTATACGTGACAGCGTGATAAAACGGTGTCCGTCACTTTCTATCCCACGGTGTTAAAAAGGGACAGTTGTTTTATCACGTGGATAAAGCCATCCATAATACGCTTGCAGGATACCACCTCGTCAGTAGCACAGACATTATAATATTTTTCACATAGCTTGCGTACGGTGACAGTTATCATCTTCATACAATTTATAACCACAAATGTGGCACTCAATGTTGAGTGCCGCGAGTCCGCTCGGCCGGTTCTCTGTTCGTAGTCGGTTTTTCCTCTACAAAACGGGAAAACGCTGGGATCGGCTACGAGCGTAGCGCTACGAAAACGTTGGGAGTGACAGCTATCACCGTACTCAAGCTATATGAAAAATACTACCTCCTAAGTCCCTGCGTACAATTTTTTGTACATATTCCAAAATTTATTTTGAACTTTTATCGTGTAGCTAACTAAGGGTTCCAATTTCAAAAACAAAACAATTGTTTCTCGGTCTCAGGAGGTTAAAGCGACTTTGTTAGGTCTCGGCATAAGGGCCACAAGGAATACTATTACCTTTTAGTATTCCGTGAATAATACTGATGGTTGTGTAAGGCATAGATCAGTAAGGCATAAGTACAGTCACCTGCAATAATATGTTACTATTCGAAGGCCGCAAAAATATGTGACACGCTCTTATGGCTCTACTAATAAGATCGTGTCAGATATTTTTGCGTCCTTCGTTGTGTAACATATTATTGCAGGTGACTGTACAGTCTAGTAGGTTGACATCAACATGTTATTGTTATTAAAATTCATAATGCGCAATCGGCGCTTGATCATTTTAATATTATTATACCTACCTAATATGCTAATTGCTTTGTTGTCTTTGTTCCTAATTTGAGAAAAAACCTCCTTTGCGGATATTATGATGGTTGTTCTTGTCTACGTGACAGCGCGATAAAACGGTGTCCCCAGGGCCGTCTTAAGCTATGCTGGGGCCCCTGGGCACATAATCATTTGGGGCCCTTTTGGAAAGTAAAGAAAGCGAACTATACTAACAGTTTTCTACTATGATATTCTATTTATTATGGGTAATAAAATATACAGTTACTGTCTGTCCTTCGGGGCCCCCCGAGGATGGGGGCCCTGGGCACGGGCCCCGTGTGCCCTTATGGTAAAGACGGTACTGAGTGTCCGTCACTTTATATCCCGCGGTGTTAAAAAGTGACAGTTATTTCATCACGTGGATAAAACCATTCAGTCGTTCGTCCTGTCAATAAAGTTCACATGCTAAGTAATACTGCTTTCCGCCTGTCATGATAATAATCTCCATTAAGATTCTAAGCACGCCGCTGTACACGTTTTGCAAACAGAACTAACGCGAAATCAAACAAGGCTCTCACGTGGAGACCGCGATGCAATCGCCTTCCACACGTTTCTTAGGAGTTAGACCAAGAAAAGTCTGCAGCGATTTTGATAGCCCACGCACACGCAGTGCAAGTGTTATTTTAAACGTCAAACATCTATGAAATTATGACTTATGAATATAAATAACACTTGCACTGCGTGGGTTATCAAAATCGCTGCAGACTTTTCTTAGTCTAACTTCAGGTTCAATTGGATTTTTTCCCAAATTTATTAGAACTCACGTGTCTTATAAAATCATACCACGTCAATTCTTGGGATCAGACGCCATCGCCAGTTCTCAAGATTAGGCACAGATTCTTATTTGTCAAAACCATTTCATGACCTCCTTTAAGATACAACTGGGAAAGCGTTAAGCCAAGAGAATAAATATTTGTTAGGTACAACGATTTTATTATCAGGTTTCACAGTATAGTAGGAACTACTACTCTACTTCTAGCCAAACCAACATTATATTGACCGATCAATTAAATTCTTAAAACAATAAACCAAAATATTCTTACATGTCATCCGTTACAGACATAATAATATTAGTTTTAACATCCGTCTCACTGAACCATACCATACCATGCCATAACTGCGACCACTTTATCTTTGCGGCACTGAAAAAACTGGCCATGCGATTTGGGACTCCATAGCTTTGTGATAGAGATGTACGATGACCGGTTCAAGTTTTTCGACGTGTTTTAATCGGTTGTGGAAATGAGATGCCTTTTCAAGGCCAGGCCAGGCGTTATCTGGGTATTGGTTTACCAAAGTGGCCGACTGGGCTAGGAACGTGATGGCTGATCAAATTATAGCCAAAGAAAACTGTGCAAATTTATTTTAAACTGGACGCAACGAATACACATACACTAGAGTCCGATCACGCTAAATTTTGATGCCTAAAGGATGACTCACGCTAGACCGGGCCGGGGCCGGGCCTGAGCCTCCGGCGCTTCGTTTTCTATGGAAAGCACCACGTGATCACCGATCAGCCGTCATAGAAAATGACATGTCGGACGCTTTGGCCCGGGCACGGCGCAGTATAGCGTGAGTCATTTGGTGCTGAGGCCACAATAAGTTCGTTCTAGTTGTCAAGCCATTATAATACCAATATAGACCGTTATAGCGTGTCATCCTAAATGCTACGAGGTAGGTACAATTTCAGTTGTATCTGCTACAAGTTTTACCTAGGTCCCTAAAATAATCAACTGTTACGGTAATCAACTTTATATTCTAACCCCCCTAATAACATAAGTATTAGGGCCGATTCAGACGGACTGCAAACCCGACTGCAATTTGTATGGGAACTGCACGCTGACTGCAACGTCGGCCAAGTTCCAGTCCGTCTGTATTGGCCCTTAGCAAACATTTGTTAAATTTTGTCTCTTTATAACAAACACATACCTACTTATGTCAAAATGACAAACGATTATCAGGGGGGCTAGTTAGAGTTGACACTTGACAGACGTTTATGAATAACGCCATATACCTCCTGTACATATATGGGGCATTATCTATGAAAAGGGACCTTATTGTCGATGGCGGTTACGCAGCACAGAGGTGCGCGGCATTGTACTTATATCGGAGCATCGTGGCGTAAGTATATATGTACCATCGACAATAAGGTACCCTTTTCATAGAAAACGTCACATATATTTACTTACGTCGTGAAAAAGGTTGCTCAAATTGAAAAGCAATGGTCGTTGGCAATGTTTTTGTAGGTATCATCTTGTTGTTTTAGGGCAGGTTTTGGCATTTAATTGGTATGTAAAAAATTGTCTTGATTCATAGTATGTACTATTTCTATACTTACTTTATGACATATACTTACTCATCCGCCTCAAGTTTCTTAATATTGCTTCTATTCCGTGTTTTCTGCTACCTCTGTGCTGATGTGACTCTTCCTAGCCTACAAGCTTACCCCTGTTTCACCACGGACGGTGACCATTGTCACCTCTAACGAGTAAATATTGACGTCGTTACTTATCAATCCAAAAATGGACAGGATATTTTCAACGTCAGGTCTCAATTGGCAGCGTGGTGAAATAGGCCCCAGTCTACATTCAAGTCGTTATAATGACCTCCCGATCTTCCCCATTTCTTCTTGCAGTAAAGTCAAAAAGTTTAGTGAGATGAACATATAACAAAATCGAGAATATTAAGTACAAGATGTCATTAAAACACACTGTATTAACACATTAAGGTCCGGTCGCACCAACCACAATCGTAACTGGGCATGTCGTTATTCATAACGCGCTACAAGCCCCAATTAACTATTAATCGTTTGCCTCTGTTATTTTGACTTGTGTTTGTAAGAACGCGATAATAAATTAACTAGTTGAGCCTTGTAACGTTTTATGAATAAGGGGGATAATTTCAGCGAACGTAAAAAAATATGATTATAAAAGATTTGGTGCAACTGTCCCATAAGTACTATTACTTATTAGACAGCCACGAATTAAAATCGTCTGTTATAAAGAAATAAATATTGGGGACATCTTAGAGTGATCTTAGTTACACAGATCGACCTAACCCCAAACCAAGCATAGCTTGTACCTATTATGGGTACTAGGCGACGATATAAAAATTCTAATAATAAATATAAAAACACCCATGACTCAGGAACAAATATCAGTGTTCATCACACAAATAAATGCCCGGGATTCGAACCCCATTGGCTTCATAGGCAGGGTCACTACCCACTAGGCCAGGGGGCCGATTTTTGAATTTCGACAGCTCGATTTTGTGTACCTATTTCGTTCAATAATATCTCCACTACTAGGCATTAAAATTCTACTGATAGTATTGAAAACGAGTGGTCAATACCACTCGATTCCAAATTTCTATCGCTCGTATTTCAAAAATTTGCATTTCTCCGTTTTCCACCGATTTTCGAGTGACGAAATCGAGCGATCGAAATTCAAAAAACGCCCCCCAGACTGATCGTCAATAATGAGGAAGTTATTAATTCTATTCGTGGTAGTTTTCGGAAACGTTTTTTATTTTCACTGACAGTGATTTAATATTGTTATAAGATATGTATATAAAACAATTTAATTTATTATATACCGTGTGTTGGTAATGTGTAATTCATACATTGGCGTTAATAGTCCTTTGCAGTACTAACGGTATAAACAGTTTTAAATTGTTTTATTTACCAATATTTAACAGAATGCTGGACACTACGCCAGACACAATAGGATTACGCCTATATAGGAGTCTAGTGTCCACCAAGGTGTTAATAAGAATTAAATGCTTGTTTTAAAGATTCTCTTGCAGTTTTTGTTTGTTATTTTTGGGAACACCCACTGGGAATGGTAAATATATTTTTATATACTAACTCCTAAAGGCTCCGTCACACAGGCGCGTTTTGCGGACGGCGCGTGAGCGGGGCGCGCCGCTTTTACATATAAAACGCTCACGCCCGCCCGGAAAACGCGGCTGTGTGACGGAGCCTTAAGATCAAAACGCATGCATGACACCTATATACTTATTATGCAAAAAAATAAAACGTATAGGTACCTACACCAAAGGAAAACAACAGGAATAAAGCAAAATAAAATACAGATTTGAACATATTTTTACTATAATTCAATAAAAATGCAGATGGAAATAAGGAAAACTTACAAGAAAAAAAATGTCATAAACAAGCTTTAGCCTTAAGTTTGTTGTCTAAAAGAGAATACGTAGTCAATTTTTGGATGGTTAAGATTAAACTTAAATACAATGGAATTAAATAAAAAAATTAAATACTTAATTACAACTGACATAGGTAGGTACTAGAGTTTAAACCTAATGCCTGTTTATATTAAATGACTCATGATATATTACTAACATTAAGTTATGTAAACTTAGTACATAAATGTCTGTTTAAATACAAAAGAAATTAAATAAATCAGCTTTAATGGTTTATAATTCGTAATGAACTGATAATAAATAATATTCGCGATCTTTATGAAAAACGCTTACAACTAACTTATGATTAGGTACAAAATTATTATCTTTACGTGGTCACCATGCAACGAATCGCTAAATACGGAGAAAAACTGAAACTAATAAACTATAGGAAAACAAAAATACCACCATCTCGGTCTATCATGAATATGATAATTAAACGCAAAACCAAGAACGGTCAACATGTTCGTTTATTGATCATACAAAATCGTAGATCTGACAAGTATAACAAAATATGTAGTATTCATAAGTGGCGAGAGTACAGTCTCTTGGTAAGATTCGAAAGCGTATCTGGCTGCTTCTATCAGAATTTCTCCTAATCACTTACTTGGTCCCTTAATTAAAACATTAAACTTTGTTATATAAATATTATAAAATATCACACTTTAAATTCAAAGAAAAAAAACTATGCTAAGTCGAAACTAATCATCTTAGTTCTGTCAAAAATACAAAAGTAATAACTGTGCCAATTTGAATATTTTATTCAAAAGGAGACAATAAATAAACAATCAATCTATCTCGATCAACTAAAAATTAAATATTATAATCGATTTAATTTGTTATTAAAGTAAAAGGCACTCTGTGGGTGCGCCGCCGCGCCGCCGGAGCAGCGGCGCCGGCCCGCGTACTATAGCTTGAACTGAGTTATCGATTGTAGTCACTTTACGCAGCTTTATTGGTACGCGAGTCCTCGGGAGTTCGGCGCGTCCTCTATTACTTTTTGCAGCGCGCCCGGACGCGATCAGTTCGACGTCGAGGCGAGAGGGACCGGAGAGTGAGGCACGAGGTCGAAAAAAAAACAATCACGAAAATCCCAAACAGGTTTCCGCTCGCAGCCGGTCCTCCTCGCACGACGCGAAACAAAAAACCCCGCGGCGGCGCGCGGCGGGATTCACCGACGGCTCTCAAACGGGCCACGGACGATTGGGATCGCTAGCGGTGGCGGTTAGCGACTACTGCTACTAGACCCTGTGGCCCGTATCAGAGCTTTCGATATGCGGATGGTAATTACGGACCAACGGATGTTGTGTTGTGGACGTGAGGCGCCGAGCTCCCGACGAGGTGACGACTGATTCCGGGTCTGCCGGGGATTGACTATGTTCACGATGGTATTTGAGGTTGAGAGGTAAGCAGTGCCGGGATCAGTCGACTAAGATTGATACAGCGAGACGCCTGGTGCGTCCGTGTGCGGTGTGGCATCGCAACTGCTAGTTACACAATAATTATTACAGTTAAAGAGACTCGAAATAAATAATAAATTATTATCTTAAATCCTTAAAAATAGATCACGAGCGCCTCCCCGCGGTACAGATCCGAGCGCGGTTAGGCAGTACGAAATAAATAAAATGTTCTATATCTAACTTTACAAAGAGACCACCGCTCGGCGGAGGATCGCTAAGGGAAGACTTCCGCGAGCTACGCAATAAATATCTAATAATATAAGGTGCCATTTACAAGTGCGTGCCGATAATAATAAAGATGTACTGTAGGTAAATCACTTAATTCACACCGCAAACTTTCGAGACGCCAGTGAAAACTTCGTTAACGTTATATATTACAGGTCGAAGTATTTAAAGAGCATAGGCAAACTGGAGATCATTCGTTGAGCGGGTGTGCGGGACGGCGCGGCGCTCGGGCGCGGCCTGGAAGACGTCGAGTTTAGGCACTACGGTGACGGACGATCCTTATTACGCTCAGTATAAGTTAACTTAGGACTAGGCGGGCGTCTAGGCGATGACGAGCTCGCCGAACGCGTTGGAGAGGCGGTTGAACACGGGCAGCCTGTCGTCCTCGGGGTCAGGCGACTGCGAGCCGCGGAAGGCAAACGCGGGCGGAGACATGGCCGGCGGCGAGTGCGGCGACTGAGGAGCCATCGGAGAGTGCGGAGAGTGCGGCGAGTGAGGCGAGCGCGGCGAGCGGGAGCCATCGCTCATGTACGAAGCCATCGAGCCACCAGACGACAGCGACGCCAGGGAGCCGCCGGGAGAAGTGGGCTCGCGGCGTCTGGCTTCCTCGGCATTGTGAACGAAGTGGCATCTAGGCCCGTATGGACAGAACCCTACAGAGTGGAAGGTGCGGCACAGTTCCGTCTTGTACTTGGGGTGGCGTTGGAGGTTGCGGAGTTCGCGCATGCCATGTGCGAATTGACACTTGTCGCCGTATTTGCAGACGCCCGCTTCTTCGAAGGGGCGGCACAGTTCGGTCTTGTAGCGGCTGGTGGCCGGCGGCGGGGGCGCCGGCTCGCTGGTGGTGCGTTCGAGGCGGCGATGGCCGAGTCTGTCGAGGAGCCCCACGATGGCGGCGCGGTGCGCCGGCACGGAGGCGGCGCGGGTCAGGACTGGGTGCTGCTCCCAGCCGACGCCGGCGGTGGCGCCGACAGGACCCGTAGCGGCAACTGTTGTGTTCATCGACTGCACTGGCCGAGATTGGTTCTGAAAAAGATAAGACAAAAGACAATATAGTCGAGCGTCATTACACACAAATCACACAATGAATAGTCCCGAGATCCGTTATCAAGTGCAAAAGAGGGTTTAGGGCCTTGCAGGCAGAGAAAAATAAACACAAAGATAGTGAACCTTTTTTTTACAATTTACTGCCTACGTTAAAGTAATAAGTCGAGATTTGGTAATTTTGGCCCTTATGGTGTAAGATTTACAAATCACGTCTGCTGGGTTTTACAATATTCGTTGTACTTTTTTTGGTTGATGAAAAAACGTACACAATCAGGCCAGAGGGTCGGGTACCTGCCAAAGTTAACAAAAAAGACACCCTAAAGTCGGTTTCGTCGTTTACCTGCTCGAGTTCACCTCGTTTTCACTAATGGTCTCCATATTGAAATGGTTTAATAATTCCAATTAACTGAGCCTTAAGTGGTGGAATACTTTTAGAGCCCCAGGGTGAGACGAATTTTAATGGTAAACGACTGTGGAGACGGGGCGTCCGGGCCAGTTTCCTATCATGAATTATTTATTTCTGTAAAAATCCTTTTTATAAATGGACCTCAGACAGTTCAGTAGTTTGTGAGTAGAAATGTAAATGGTGGATGGTTCATTTGTTTTCACGGAGCGTCGAACCTCGGTCGGTCGACGGTCGAAGCATCACCATAACAATGCTACAGCTCATACGAGAGGCAGTTGACACGCGGGCACAATCGCGATGATTGTGCACTATTGTTCAGTAAGCACGGCCCGTCGCCGTTGTGAGGAATAATTGTCACCGCGCCGGTGCCGGGCGCCGACGCCTCTCGCGAGCCGAGGGGCAACGGTCGCCGCATGCTGTACCGTCCTCTTACCTAACAGTAGGCATGCTGCTATTTGTAGTCTGTGCCCTAGCTAAACCCTATGAAGTTTCAATAAAACGAATTACCATGGCGGCGCGATGAAACCACAAGAATACGTTAGCGAATGGATTTTGTAAGACATTTAAGGTTTGGCGTGTACTGAGACGCGGAGACAATAAAGCGACCCACGCAAGGTACCAAGGTTTCGCAAGAGCACTTAAATACGAAGGCTTTACCAGATTTGTGAGCCTCGAGCTTGGTGAGGAGAGCGGCGTGAAGGTCGGGCCGATCTGAGCGACGCGGAACATGAGCTCTATACATAATTTATGATACGGCGCATCTTGTATGCGGCCTCAATCGATGTGAATGACATGTCATTGTATATTCTATGCGCCTCCGCCTCGTCCGGGGATCGTAAACACGCAAACACTTGTGTTTAGGAATACGGCGGACAAATTATACCTCGCTATTTTGTTAGGTGATTTACACAGCTGGTTTACTAGCATAGGTTATGAGAACATCTTTAAATCTTTATGACTGTAGTATTTATGATTACCTTTGGTGTTTGGAACAATCTGAGGAAGGATATGAAATTCGAGCAGCATAATGGTGAACTCAGTTTCGTAGTTATTAGCAATCGCTAGGCAGGCAATTACACGCGTAGCTTTTATTGGTGTACATATGAGCAATTGAGCACCTATTGTTCTCCGTGGGCAATAACCGCTAGTAGTAAAGGTTCCACAATTAAGTGATTGTCCTTCTATTCTTAACTCTACGCTTGCTCCGTACCAGAAGTCTATAGCAGCTAAGCATATGAGTTTAAAGCATCTACAGATATATTTTCTGAAATAAATATGTAGGTTGCTGCTAATGCACTGAATCAACAAAAGCTGGTTGAAATAATGTAGTCCAATACACAACTATTTTTTACGCAGATGCGTGATAAATTCGAGCAGGACAGAGGAAAACCTTTTAACATATTACGACAAAGAAACGTTACCGTTGCACTACTCTCAAAACGTCGAGTGAACGACCGGCGACGAACGGAATTGATAGTTTAGAATATATTTCTGTCCATTGAAACAATATAGCTAGGCCCGTCAAAGGCGAAAGTGTAGCAAACAAATGAGCATGCCAGAGCCGTGGCGGTGCAATCGCGGGTGAAATGTTGCAGTGAAAAGCGCAAGGGTTAAGTTGGTGTCCGCCAAGTGTCGAAGGAAAACGACGGCCAAGGCGTAATTAGAGAGTTATTAGAGCAGAACATTGGTTAAATGTTGCTTGCTTTCCATCGGACGTTGCGCCCGCGCAACCGTGCTCCAGGGAAAATTGTAATCACTGTCGATTTCAAATGGCCGCGGTAGTTGCGTTTCAAACTGAGGGCATTCAGCCGAGGCCGCTCGGCCCACGGCTCAGGTGTTTATTGTAATCAAATTAATGCTAGACATTAGCCTCATCGCCATACAATTTTCAGAGAATTACTTATTTAAACAACAATATGCCTGTGTGCGGAGGATAAATAATATTTGGCTGCAAAGCGGTTGGTGCTTGAAGTTTTGTAACCAAACTCCGATGAACGTTCGAGTAACGCTTTGCGTCACGAGTTCGTGTGAGCAGTTTTGGTTAGCGAGGCGTGTTGTCAACGAGATAAACACGCGGCTCGAGCCAAAGTATTGTTTGTACAGTTCGTTAGAAGTTAGCTAGCAACGGAGTGCATACGGAGAGCTGTAGTTTAGGTTGAAACGTAAGCGCACCTCGTGGTTATATTAGTCGAGCAGCAAAACGTTTACAGTACCGGTATTGGTTTTAAAGTGGACGCTTATGCGGATGACATACCTAAGCGTACAGAATTACAGTGACATTAAATTAAACGAGTATACTTTAGTGCTCTATTCACATGGATGAACTGAACAGAGGGCAACGACTTCAGCAAACGAAAACAAATGTGCCACGAGCTGAGCGCTGTGTATCTACAGAGGAGGTGCAAATACAGATGCACAATACGTTTATTGACAACACGCCTAATGTGAATAGCACAACCAAATAATTAATTGAAAAATACAACTATGTGTATGTTATACTTGACGTAAGAAATCAAAATGTCCTTCGTTTGACTCTATTACTCATGAACTTGAATGACTTTATGAAATTCTAATTTATAGTTGCTGATTTTACAAAAAGATTTGACAGCGGTGGGATTCGAACCCACGCCCTTTCGGACTGGTGCCTAAAACCAGCGCCTTAGACCACTCGGCCACGCTGCCTTGTTGCCACATGGGTGAATTTACAAGCAGCGTTCCATACATGGATTCAGACTACTATTAGGTTGCATATGCGTAAATTTATCAATAATAACCTGATAAACACTTGTGCTGGGTCAATGACCTTTCAAACACCTTCAAGTAGGTAGGTATGGCAGCTTGCATATTTACGTACGCAATCAATGACAATTTTCACCTTTAGTAAGGTTATGTGAACTCGGGATCCTGCTAAAAATCTTTTTTTGGCCGACCTCTTGAGATCATCGGCTTATTTAATGACAAAGAACACGAAACTGGGTTGCAGTTGTCAGTAGGTATGTACATATTAGCAATTTAGATAAGCAGAACAAAAATCTGTAGTGCCTAATCTTTCAGACAAGATTTGATGATATTGCGAATATGTATTTAGAGAAAGTAAGTATATATTAAGCACGTAGGTACTTAATGTTTGTAATTTATAGAAAAATGAATGGTTGATACGATTTATCAACTTTGCAGAATAAAAGCATTTCTAGAACGGTATTAGTCCAATATTATAAGTGTTTGCCATGGTAACCCATACGATTTGGGTTCGTGGACTAATGTTATGAGACTAACCACCGTTCGAGAAATGGGCCCTTGGGCCCAAAGTTATAAAGGGCCCTAAACGATTGAAACAAGCATGAAATCGAGCCGGCCGAGTTGCCGCCTCGCGACAATTGGACGAGATGTGCTGTATAACTCCCGAGAGAACTGCTTAATTGACCGTTAATTGCTTTTAATCAAATGCGTTCTATATTTAAATGAACTTTTAACGATTTTTAACGCTTGACAGTGACACGCACCGTAATTTCTATCGACGTAAGTGATACAATAAAGTTAACTAAGTTGTTCAAGTCTTCTTTTAGTAACAAGATTAGGGTACTTGTATTGTATCATGAGAACAATATTTTAGTTGCATAAGTGCTAAACTGGTAACCGTTAAAATAATCGCCGGTAGAAATTGGTCCATTTCTTTGAGGAGCCAGAGGGTCTTGTCGATTGGCCCATCAAGTTTATTGAATGATTGCGCGAAAATAACCAGTGTCGAGATGCTCGGCCCCTCTCAGAGTCTTACCAACAACCTCCCAATAATGGCTGTGTAGTCATTAACCTTTCAGTCTTTCGCCTCGCCCCTGTGTCTCGAACAATAACTTGTTTATTTCGATTAGCATTGAGGAAATCTCTTTTTAGCTTGTTGATATGAATAAAGAGTAACTTACATTTTGTCTAACAAATAGTCAATATTTGACGTAATAGTGTTCTAGAATATATTCGTGTACCTACTGCATAATATGCATCCTTTACCTCATCCATCAATGCATAAATAATTGCATATGATAGCGTACAGTTCACAAAATGAGATATATTTATGAGATTGCTGTTTTATCTCCGTGTTAGTCTGTATCAAACGTTTATCTATGTGACCGTTTCAGTGAGTATTGGTCCTTATAGAAATTAGGCGAAAAATTTTTATTTTTTTCATTTAACAAACGAAAGTTGCATGGGCTTAAATATTTAGAATTTTTACAGGAGTCATCTGCCTGTTAGTCTCAAAATATAAATATGACTTCGTAAAACATGCTAATAAATAAATCGGTGTTTCCCTGTGGATAAATAGTAATTATACTGTCTCCCTCAAATTAATGTAAACACGCCTGGCTTATTACAAACACGGAATCACAACAATGGCCATTATTGTGATTCACTCGGTGACAGTGCGCAGTTCGGCCTGCACTACAGCTATGATTAATTATGTGACGCATTTCACAACTCGGCCAGAAACAAATATACCTATCATTGTTTCATTATAAAACTACTATGTTGAGCTTGATCCATTTTGTAGTACACCTGTGGGGTTAGCCAGGATGACAAAACGTGACTATTTCCATTCATTATTTAAGTTTCGATTGGCGTTTTGTATCAACGATTGTCAGCGTGGCTAGGTCCCCTGGAATCTCTTAAGGTGACGTTCGGATGTCAACTGCAGCTGCATTACTAGGGCATGCTCCCGGGAATTCCCGGTTCTCAAATTCCCGGGAATTCCCGGGAATTTCATTGAATCGAAAGAACCGGTACTGAAGACCCGGTACCGGTACTTCCCGGTTCTCATCAGTATGCGTATTTATTCCCATTTTAATACTAGTACTTTAGCTCGGGACATTAAATCACATTTAATAATGTTGCTATGAAACGTAGCAAAGTAGGTATTCCAATAGATATTACGTTTTGGCTCGGGTGACTTAGGACGGTGACGGAAGCTATATTTTTTAACAACTTTTTAATCTTAAGTAAGTAGGATATTAGGTATATTCTAATATTCTTCTTTCTTTCTAGGAAGTTGGTTTTATATGAAAAAATTCCGTTGTCGGGTTGATTTTTTAATTTCTGTATGCCGTGCCGTCATAGTGCTGAGTGCATCGACTACGGGGCCTCCCGTGTAGCTCGTAAAGCCATGCCCATCAGGCGGAGGCAAACCAGCGATTCGCGGGGCTGGTGGCTCTAGCGGCTAGAGCCACCAGCTATAGGCTAGAGTCTAGCCTATAGCCAAGGTTTTGCGATGAAAGCGCGTGCAATAATATTTACTTGTAGTGATTATTGGGAATTCCAAAGGGGCGTAGCGGAAGATTTACAAAAATGTGAGCGAGCATAGGCAAAGTCTCAAAATGTAGAGGGCCGTGTGCCGGTTGGTTTCGTAAAATAGGTTGGAACCAGTGGCGGATTTGCCCTAAGGCCAAGTAGGCCCGGGCCTAGGGCGGCAAGATATTAGGGGCGGCGAATTGTGACAAAAAATTCGCTGATGATAACAAGAAATAACTCAAAATGTAGTCAATATGATGGGCGCTGAGAAAGGGGCAGTTACAGGGCCTGGGGCCTAGGGCGGCAAAGACTGCAAATCCGCCACTGGTTGGAACGCTAGATTTTTTGATAAAATAAGTCATTTATCAATACGTATGTAATAATTTATATGAAAATAAGTCATTCATAAAGATTGTACACTAACACAAACAATTTCTTAAGTATAATCTTAATATGCCTTAAGAACCGGGAAGAACCGGGAATCCCGGTTCCGGTCATGACCAGAACCGGGAAATTAAATTCTTGGTACCGGAACCGGTACTGCATGCCCTATGCATTACTGTTGCGGCGTCGGTGTTGCCGCCGCTCTACTTTAAATGTGTGTTCTCTATCTGCACTTTTCATTAAACGTATAGTAAGCAGATACTCTTAATATTTCTTAAGATGTCATCCTCGAAGTAAACGTAATTATAACCTTCTTTCCTGTTGGTGTATGAACTAAGGGTTGAATTTAATTTGGATTCGCGTGAGTTCAGGCAATTTTCTTGAAAAGCTAAATCGATAGAACAGTATAAAACGCAGCATGTAATGGACAGTTTAGTGTTGTGTAATTATTGCCAGTAGATTGAACTATAGCGCTCCTAGTTTTAATACAAGCCCTCCCGACGTAGTCATTAATAACGTAATGCTCGGCCTACAGGCTATTAAAATAGACGCATTGACAATTATAGCCGTATGCTCTCCCGCGGAGCTAAACTCGCCATGTGATTGTAATGAAGTGCAACAAATTTTATTATGTTACGAGATTAGTATGATCACATAAATTACTTCTATTCTAAACGCAGAATAACCTATTTCGCTGCTTGATTAAAAGTGCTATTTTTAACGCATTAAGTAATTCGTATAACTGCAATAATTTTACTTTAAGGGTCGTTGTTATCAGAAATATTGTGTAATTTTTTAGGGAAAGGTACCTATTGTACATACTTGTTTGCCTTTATTAACAATCAACAGAGTGGTGTATCTTTGCCTGACAAGATACCTATACATCTATACAAGCCGCCGAGCCGTATCACGGTTCCAAATGGCATATGTTTTAGTTACTAGATAATGTGAATGTTAACAAAGTACCTAAGCTTCATAGTCCATAGAGTATTTAAGATGAGTAAGCACTAAGCACTGCAAGCAGGACGCTGTTGCCGTAAATAAACATAATACACAATGATTCTAGTAAAAGTGTATGTATGTATAATAATAATAATAACGTCTATGTATAAATAAATAAATATTATAGGACATTTTGGGACAAGCCTCACGGTAAGCTTAAGAAGGCTTGTGTTGTGGGTACTCAGACAACGATATATATAATATATAAATACTTAAATACATAGAAAACAACCATGACTCAGGAACAAATATCTGTATCATCATACAAATAAATGCCCTTACCAGGATTCGAACCCGGGACCATCGACTTCATAGGCAGGGTCACTACCCACTAGGCCAGACCGGTCGTCAAATGTACCTATGTACCTACATAAAGTTTGAACATGTTTTTAAATGAGTATTAGTGATTGCGACAAATGCAACGCATTCGGGTACTTTTACGTTCTTCTTTGTTATGTTGCCTTCATATTACGAAAAAAAAGAAGGGGCACACACAATAGGGCTTTTATTTTAGTGCAGTTTCTTTTTAGGCTGAACATATTATAGACGCTAGCATATTTAGTTAGCAACTGTTAGATGAGTAAGACCGGACGCGGCCACCGCTCCGCGCGCCTCCGCGCATGCAGATAGGCAGGCATCGTGATTGTCATGCCAGATCGAGCCACCTATGGTATATAAATGCCATCACATGGTAGGTACCCGTTCGTATTTATTTGAATACCGCGATTGTCTTTATACATTAGACGAAACAATGGAAATGTATTGTAGATATTGAAGAGCAAGGAAATCACGTACGTCGTCAGCAAGGACGAGTTTCAAGAATTGAAGGTGTAAACGTTATGGCTATTGTTTTGAGAATTCACAGCATAAGTATGTAAGAAGCAGTAGCGTTTGTGTGGATCTAGCCGAGAGATATCGTATGCGAAAAGCGTCTAAAACAATAGATACAACGGTATTATATTAAATACATTATTTGACAATTTGCCTTTCTTGGAACTTATAAGTACATATTAGTATTAGTTGGCAACCAACGTGCTCAATGTTTTGGAAACGTAAACATAACTAATGATCCTACTGAAAAATAAACTAGCAAGGATTTCTTTACATCTGTACAAATTAAATAGGTAGAAATTGCAAACATATTTGTTTATTATAAAACTTAGATTTAGAGAGTTTGATTCACTCCTTAAAAGACTAGTGAGCCGACATGATGCGTCTGGTTGAAGTTACATGATTCGGGACCTTCACCTATAAACTGGTTTTGTTAGACAATATATCTCCTTTCGTACGATACTTTTCCGTAGTTAATACGAGATAAGCTTAGACGTAGGTCGCCGGCGCAGCTTGGCACGGTGTTTACTGCGTGTGCGCAATAAACCGGCGCGCCGAGGTGGTGCAGTCGGCGGCCGTAAAGCGAGTGTCAACAAAGGGCTCCGTTCTCGCTTGTTTACCCCTCGGCTCAAAGCGGAGGAAGCACGGCACGTCCCTGCCCAGGCCGCTTTTAGCACCTCCTTATTTATAGATGCAACGCTGCCCCGAGGTCGATTTGCAGAACCGAGCGGGTAAACAACGTTGCACTATTGGTGGTAACCCGCTTGCCGCTTTAAATATTATGGGAAGATCTAACATATCGTATCGATCAATACGAGTACTCAGCTCAAATAGGCCTATGGAGGTAGTACTAGGCTATAGAGACCATGACGGTGTAGAAATTCCCATCACAAAAATTTGAGTCCACCGTCAATTTCGTACCTATAAGTAGGTCTCCTAGTCAGCTTTGATACAGAGATTTAGTACGTGTTAAGTTTCACCACAGCAAAGTTGTCATATTACGATATATCCTAGTCTGACGAGCTAACGTATAGGAAATACGAGAGTAACTATTCGAGCTATGGTAGTTGGAATGTGGTTGTACGCTTAGAGCCATACGGGTCGAATGACTAAAGTTACTATAGCTACCCATGCGTGTACCTATAATATCTACGCAGGTCAATTATAGTGTGCACGGGACGACGCTGGAGGTGTTATAGGTATACCTACCAGGAACTTGTGCTGATTAAAAATCAAGTACCGTCAACCGGGGTGAATATTCACCCCGCCGCGCCATTGCTATTCACTCCGGTAGACGGTACGTTCCACAGTACACACTCTAGTTGGCCAGCACAAGCAAACTGTTCCGGTAAACCGTAACGTGTATGACCAGCTTAAATCAGTTTGCGAAGCCATGTTCTGAGCGTCTTTGTGCGGCGGCCATTAGTGGCGACTTAGACCCTTACGTCAGTAGTATCTGGTTGCAGTAATTCCTTTGTCCGTGCGATTTTTATTGTTGCGTCAGCACCAGCTCCACTTTCCCCGCAAATTGTGCGATGTGTGATTCACGTCGTAAAAACGGATAAACTGTGTTCTATGAAGAATGAATAAGACTTGGCACGAGGACTGCTAGATCTGGTTTTTGCGCTGAATTTCCCGATTATAGTTATTAAGAGACTAAACATGTTATACGAGTCGATTCTATGTTAGCTGTAGTAATGTTGCTTTCCATCAGAGAAGGGTCCTTAATGTGCTTCATGTGCATAAAACTTGCCATCAGAAAAAGGTCGTTATGCTCCATCTACATATGGACCCTTTTCTGATGGAATAGACCATATGCACATGAAGCATAAGCACCCTTATCTGATGGAAAGTCACATATGGTTTCAAATCCAAAGTTTTTTGATTACGTTGTAGCCAGAACAACACGGCATGAACCTCAGTTTCCAGATAGCAGTACTATTTTATTCAATTCCCGGAATTTTAAGGCGACCGTCTCAGAGTCCGAGATATCATGCTACTGTATATTAATCATTACAGTTGATATGTTTTATTGCCAGAAATTAAAGATAAACAGTATTTTTGATAATTTTTCACGATACTAATTATTTATTGGCAATGTCGTGGAAGATTAAGATTGTATGGACGGATATACATAAATATTGACAGAATTCGCTGTTTATTTTTTATGTGTAAACTAACAAAGTGATGTGTCTGTACAGACAGAAGGTCATTGCCATTGCGCCGTAATTGCAATAACAACTGCCTTCAATTAATTTAATTACGTATTCAGGCTGTTAAAAATTGGGGCTGTATTACAGAAACCTAGTTTCAATTTAATCGACTCTATAAGCCTTTTAAATTTATATGCAAACCGTTGATGAGTCAACTTACGAATGTCGTTATCATTAATCCATTGTCCGAGTAATCGGGGCTCACCTGCGAACAAAAGACAAGGAATGGTTAAAATCGTAGTTTGAAAAGTTGTAACTAGAAAATTGACTAAATTAACCGTTATATAGTACAGCCGCCCTCAGATATAACAAAATTAGATATAGGTACCTGACCAAGAAGCTCAGGTGTGTTAGTATTCAGATATTATTGACGACCGCGGCTGTAATGCAGCTAAATAGGTCAAAAGTTCAAGATGGATAGAATACAATGGTGTTTAAAAAAAAGTTGAAAATATTAATGATAATAAAGACCGTATTGTTAAGTATAGGGACAGATTGATCTGAGGGTATTTTTAAGCTATATCTGATTTAAGAAAGTTTGACATTTTTTTTTATTTTAGGGACTTTATGATGCTTTTAATACCGTATAGCAAATACAGTCCGGAGAAGCCTATCGAGCTGAATTTGACACTATTTCACTGATTCTTTGGTACGATTTAAAGTAACAACAGGTTAATAGGCTGCCAAAACATGTTATCTAAGTGTCCTCTTCATGACTGTTCAATTCAGCAGCTGCGGAATAAATGTGGTGAATTTTTATTTTTACATAAAAACGATTATTCACGTTTTGGAATCCCTTCAATTTCTGATGCAAGCGTAATGACGGAGACAGCTAGAAGAATAAGCTTAAAACCAAAGCCTAACGGACATTCATGTCGTTGATCCATCGCTAGAGCGGGTCGATAGAAACTCTCCATGATAGTTATATTAGATGTCAAAGTCATAGTTGTCGTAAGTAGCAAGCCATATTCTCTAAAAGGCCAGCATGCACAGATCCTAAACTTATTTTTTTTACGGAAAGAAATGCTTGGACTATGTCCAGATGTTTCGCTATACGAAACATGTGTAATTGCTGTTTACATAGTACGATTTTTTTTTGTGTGATATTGTCTTGTTCGCAAATTTTCTTGTAGTATTTGTCAGCAATCGTAATTGTTACTCCAGAGGATTGGTAAAATTTTGCCCAAACCATATGCTTTACGTCGAGGTCCCAGGACGAAATGTGTTCCTTATTAAAGCACCAATTAAACACATGTGTAATTTTGAAATAAAAATATAATACCAAAAAAACGGCTAAGTAAAGTTGTCCCTAGAATTAACGATACAGTCTTTACCTAGTGTCCAGACAAATAAGTATCATATGTAATTATTTAAAAAACTGTTTTCCTGTGTCAAAGGACTACCGACAGATTGCCCAAAATAGTATTACACTCTGAAATAGATTCGAGGTCATCCACGTCCTTCATATTAGCGATTACGTTAAAAGTTGCGTGTATTAAGTAGATGTAGCAATCTGTGCAAGTATAACGCTTGCTCCGTGGCCCGAATAGCTCGCGTACGCTCAACCGGTCTCCATCGAAAGTGACAGCACTTCCTACAAGAAAGTAAAACCGAGCGGAGCCGTTGGGAAAACTCGTAGTTACAGATAGATTTGTTATTAGAGATCCGTGATGTAAGGCTTCCGTAGTACCTAGGTAAGTTATCATGCCACAAGTTTCAGGATTTGCATCTACAAAACGTTTAAGGTCCTTAAAAGTTTAAAAATGACAAGTGATCTGTGGTCTGGTCACGAAGCAGATTATAACAACTTATAGGAAGCATAGCGTAACAGAGGTAGAACTGAAAAACGATTCGCATTTAGAAACAGTCAAGTTAAGATGCGCTTTACAAAAACACTGAAACAGTCTTGCTTGTCATTACGACAACATTTCTTAATTGATGTAGGTACCGCAAAACCTAATTTGTTGTGGGTCAATTCGGAGCAATACCGTTGCGTCACTTGTTTAATTCGGCTACCATGAACATTTTCCGCAGTAAGGCGGACCCGCGACCCGCACAATTAACTGCGTTAGTTGCACGTGGAAATTACTGACTACAATAAGTATTACACCACCGCGGTTAGACGTGCCGTGTCACGACCCGGTCGCATGTTTCAACTGCTTTACGAGTTGACAGTTTAGGCATGCTGGTGTAACTGTGACCTCAAGACTTGTAGAACAATCGCGTATAAATCGGAGAACGTTCTTATACTGGTTGGCCTTAGCTGAGCGTTGGACTCGTCTGCTATAGCAATACACGCAAAGACAATACACGACTCTTATAATAGGAGTGGTCGTTTCCAACGCAACCGGGTGATGGTTAATTGAACCCGGCAGTTCACGGAGCCGAATACTAATTGAACAGTCTCGTTATCGAAGGAGTGAGTTTTTGCAAACTTTAGAAGCGTATTTTGTGACTAGATTAGGCAAACGGACTAAACTAAGTATCAAAACTCGCCCAAAATTTTGTTTTTTGGTGTCTTTGTGTCAGTTTTGTTTCATTTGGAGTTTGCATCATTACACATTTTGAGCTTAAGGTATATAATTATTAAACAATGTCAGTCCTAGGGTTGGACATGTATAATTGTACATACCTACTTGCAATTTTAAAAACACCTAAATACCTAGTCAATTTAAGAAGCCCAAGCGCATCAGATGATGTGTCTCTACCAGACGGTCTGTGTTTCCATTCAGAGGGCAGCCCACATGACCTTTGACTACGTCTCATAGAGGATCATTATGATCGATCACGATCCTCAGTTATAAGGGAACTTCGATAAAGTTTTTCTATCGAAACAATTCAGCAACGTGCCTTGCGAACGTTCACAAACATCACAGTTGAGGAAAAATATTGTTTACAATGATGCAGACATCAGAAGATTAATTCAAACTAATCACGACAAAGTCGGGGAAGGAAGGCAAACTAACGATCATAATAATTTACTAGAAGCGTGAATGGAAAACACGAGTTGTTTTAATTTAAGTTGGTTTCACAGATCACTCTTCATGTAAAGACGAGACTAGACCTTAATTGTGTTCGACGACTCAAACTATTAGTCACACATTGGCGCTCCCTTATAAATAACTAATACCTCAAATATCTAGGTTATAATAGGGGTTAGACCTGTATGTGATTACTGCGAGTCTTCTTAAACCCTACAAAATACGAAATCTATGAACGTTCTCTAATAGTGAATGAAAAACACGAGTTTCGTTAAGTCGGTTCGAGCAACGTAGCAATCGGGGCCACTTGTGCTAATTAAACACTTCAATTGAATTGGGGACATTAATTCAGCGGGCGTATCGCGCGGCTGTTTCGTATTGAACATACATAAAAATCCATTTAACATATAGAAAACTTGTGGAAAATGACGACCCATTAACTAATATTTACCTTCATTTATTTAAAGATTCAATACGCATTCTACATGACCATGGACAAACATTTTATACAATTTGTAATGTCGCTAGTACCTACTGCTAGTAGCGTCTCACTCTTTGTCTGTAAGTAATGGATTAACAGACTTATGAAAAAGGTAGGGAAATGTTACAGAGGGTCGAGTTGTTTTGAATGGCATGACAAATTTTAAAGTGGTGGCTATATATATCTTTAATTAAGGACCTAATGAGCAGGGTTTTGAATTGCTTTCAGGAAATTTTTGTGAGCAACTCACGCATAGTGTATCAATTAATTTACATGCATGTAAAATAATACAAACAAGGAAAAAAATACTTTTAATTATTATATAAACGAACATTGTCCCCGTTTATGTCGAACAATTACAAAGATATAATATACACACAAATGACTATTAAGAAAGAAGAACAATGAACTTAACGAAGGAGGTCATTAGTTAATAATTGTATACTTTTTATCATAAGAAAACTTTCGTGACTCGACCTATACTTGCAAATTAGGGTTTTGTTTCGCAATTTGTGCTGAATTGTTTCAATGTTTAGTCTAATACGGAATAATGCTCTTTGTGTAAGTATGTGGTGTGCCTCATTACTATTTATGTCAAGACCGTATGAGGATTTGTATTATTAGTAAAATTCGTAACCTCCAACCGGCCTTATGTTCCTTTTTATAGCGAAGGACACATTATAGTCTCATTACACAATGCTTTATTCTATTTTAATCAGTGGCTCGTATTTTGTAATGGATATGACATTGTAAATGAAAACTTAAGTCGCTATCCGATGAACCTACTGTCGATGGGAGCGTTTTGCTCGCCAATCAATTACGTTTCTTCCAATTGGAGACCAATTCGATTTGCTTCAATGATGGCTTGTGAAATGGCTTCCATGGAGCCCCTTCTGTGTAGAAGCGACGACATCAACAGCGTGCTGTCATGCAGGTTTTACTATTCGACATAATTAACATTCACAGAAGTTCACCTGGACGTATGTATATCAAGTTTCATGCTACGCCGGTCATATCACAAAATTTACAAATATGGCGAGATGTCAATAAACAATGTGGAATCACGCCCCCTGTATTGCAACCTTGCCTTGTCAATTTACGACGTCGACAATATGTCGAAAGGTTCTATATAATCTAGATTTATGGCTAATTTATATGAATTGAATACTAATAAAAGTCAATTTCATAATTATTCTAGTTTATAGCGCCCTAAACAGGTTTTGCTGGATTGCGTTAGATTTATAGTTATAGGGCAGCGAGTTTGCCTTGTAATGACCGAATGCTTTATGGAAATTGCGTTACTTTACATTATAATTACTAACGAGTATTGTTACATAGCTGGTAATCGATAAGATCTTTGTACAATCGAGTAAAACTTACCGATACTGTGCAGATAGCCAACTAAAACATTAACAACAATGTTATCTTTCGTTTTATCTTGACGAAAAGTCCCTGTTTGTGTTCAAAACTACAGTTCACTCCCAGGTAAATCAGATGTTACTAAATAAAATTGAATAAACTAATGTCATTAGTTAATTTTGCAAGATTCGGCTCTACATTTTTGTCGTAATCGTAACTAGAAAAAAATCGGGCAAGTGCGAGTCGGACTCGCGCACGAAGGGTTCCGTACCATATAAAAAAAAAAACAAAAAAAAAGCAAAAAAAAAAAACGGTCACCCATCCAAGTACTGACCACTCCCGACGTTGCTTAACTTTGGTCAAAAATCACGTTCGTTGTATGGGAGCCCCATTAAAATCTTTATTTTATTCTGTTTTTAGTATTTGTTGTTATAGCGGCAACAGAAATACATCATCTGTGAAAATTTCAACTGTCTAGCTATCACGGTTCGTGAGATACAGCCTGGTGACAGACGGACGGACGGACGGACGGACGGACGGACGGACAGCGAAGTCTTAGTAATAGGGTCCCGTTTTACCCTTTGGGTACGGAACCCTAAAAAGAAGTGTCGGACTCGCCCACCGAGGGTTCCGTACTTTTTAGTATTTGTTGTTATATCGGCAACAGAAATACATCATCACTGAAAATTTCAACTGTCTAGGTTCATGAGATACAGCCTGGTGACAGACAGACGGACAGCGGAGTCTTAGTAATAGGGGCCCGTTTTTACCCTTTGGGTACGGAACCCTAAAAAACCGGGCAAGTGCGAGTCGGACTCGCGCACGAAGGGTTCCGTACCATAACGCAAAAAAAAACGAAAAAAAAAGCAAAAAAAAAAACGGTCAGCCATCCAAGTACTGACCACTCCCGACGTTGCTTAACTTTGGTCAAAAATCACGTTTGTTGTATGGGAGCCCCATTTAAATCTTTATTTTATTCTGTTTTTAGTATTTGTTGTTATAGCGGCAACAGAAATACATCATCTGTGAAAATTTCAACTGTCTAGCTATCACGGTTCGTGAGATACAGCCTGGTGACAGACAGACGGACGGACGGACGGACGGACGGACAGCGAAGTCTTAGTAATAGGGTCCCGTTTTACCCTTTGGGTACGGAACCCTAAAAAGGAGCCTTAGTGCGGTAAGTGTGGTCGGTGACGCCGAAAACGCCTATTTACAAAAATAAAAAAGCTATTTTGTACACTATCTCATATTTAGATACTTTCGGTTTATAATTTCTAATCACTTGTAACTAATAAAGAGGTTCATAAAAGAGATCATCGTCTAACTTCACGCCTATATCCGAGGTCGAAACCATTAATTTGTATCAAAAAAGAAGTCAAGATCGCCATTGGGCAACATGCAGCAGGTACAATTCTTAATGAGCAGAATTGATGAATAATGGGCATATTAATGATGAGCCTTCACCTCATGTCCGATTAAGCGGCTTGTTACTAAATGTGACAAACAAAGTTAGCTAGTCACTGCCAAATTTAACTTTGAATATACATATAGCAAGTAGTCAAATTTACATAAAGGTACATATTTAGGTACCATTTATGCAGTGAAAAACGTAGAGGGCATCCCACTGGAACGATGAACATTGGTGAGGATTGGGGGAATACACTGGCTGGACGAGCGGTGTATAATCGTCATCAGAAAAATATGGTGGTAACAAATACCAGAACACGCATCTATCTCTATTGCTGCTCCAAATTAGGGACATACGTTACGGGTCTATTACCGATAAGATGATGACTATTAACTTGAGTAATCGCTAATTATATCTTGTCCATGTTCATTTAAAACTGACTAGTGACTATTGATAAGCAACCTTTTGTTCTAACTTGAGTTCCATTGTCAATAACGATAAGTTGTAAGAAGCTTCTGTTTCTAGAACCGGTCCTGATAATCGACCCATCCAAATAAATGAGCCTATCTAATTATGTTTACTTCTAATCTTAATTCATTCAACTGAAGATAAAGTTAAATAATGGCTGTTCCTGGGCGCGCGCAAAAAAAATGGTTTTAGACAAGTCATTACAATTTAGTCGAAATTGGCAAAAAAGATTATTCATATGGATGAAGGAGCGTGACCTTGAAGCGGAGTTCGCCAGTCAAATATTAATTAAATATTTATAACTCGTTTGGTGAGTCCGGCGGCGCGGCGTCGGCGTGTTGTTGGCGCTGAGAGTCCGCGTCGAGACTCGCTAAAACGAACTGACCAAGCAAACGAGTTATGTTGTTTGAATTTAATGCGTACTGTGCCCGGTGAGAAAAAATAATAAGTGCCCTTTGTATAGGTATGTACTTGTTTATAACCTATATGGAATTTACTTTGATGTCAGTATATGGAACATCAACTTATTATTCATAACACGTAAGTTCTATGTCGACTGAAAGCGTCTTCTTTGAGCTACATTAAAAAAGATGGAAAGATAATTTGTATTTATCTCATTATTTATATTAAATAACCTGACCTAACCTGATACGTATTTTCGTTTAAAATTATGTCAGACGGGTGCTCAGGTAATTTACTCGTAAATCGAGAGAACTCAGGGATTTCAAATTGAAAGTTTAGCTTGAGTCATATTCTGTAAACACCGCACTGACTGGAACGCAGCCACGATAAGCGAGTTCTAATTACCTTACCAGCAAAAAATATTGCGTCCTAAACATTATCCTTAAAAAGCGCCACGGTGTTAGTAACTACCTACGGAATTAAGTAGGACGCGTAATTAAGTATCTACGTCAAAGTCCTATTTTTACTAACAACGTGTGAAAGTAAGAAAATAATAATACCTAAGTCATTAGCGAACTAATAATACGAATTATGTGACCGTAACCTTGATTATACTTTTGACATTGGAAATGTCTTTTCGTTCGCTCCAGTATAGGGTCCGATTTCACGAAAAAGTGCGATCCCCTTATATCTCAGAAAGTTGTGAAGATATGATATTAAAAAAAAGCTCAAAAGACGCTTAATCACGAGAGCTGTAAGGTGCAAAAATAATTTTCGAGAAAGTCAAAAACAAAAAAAGTTATGGTCGAAATAGTGAAAATAAAATTCAATATTTTCCGAATTTTTGATTTTGGTGTTCGATAATTTGGAATCGAAGAATGATATCAAAAATTTGAGAAAAACGGCTCTGGACAATTTAGTCAGCTAGAATTTGAGCCTAAAACAAAGACGATCGGGTTAAGGGTTTGCCCTGAAGCCTAACCTTAAAATAGTCAAAAAGTCAGAACGACATTTTTCACATGACATTTATGATTTCATGTTTCGCAGAGTTCGTTATCGGTGTTTGTTGTGAATTATCGGGATTATGACGGCAATAACACTTGCACTGCGTGGGCTATCAAAATCGCTGCAGATTTTTCTTGGTCTAACTCTATCTATCCTGTTTGAGACGGGCGTAGATAACGTGTTCACTATTCGACAATCTATGCATTCTTGTGGTGGTGGAAATAGAGATAGAGATAGAGGTAGAGTTAGAGTTAGAGTTAGAGTTAGAGTTAGAGTTAGAGTTAGAGTTAGAGTTAGAGGTAGAGGTAGAGGTAGAGGTAGAGGTAGAGGTAGAGGTAGAGGTAGAGGTAGAGGTAGAGGTAGAGGTAGAGGTAGAGGTAGAGGTAGAGGTAGAGGTAGAGGTAGAGGTAGAGGTAGAGGTAGAGGTAGAGGTAGAGGTAGAGGTAGAGGTAGAGGTAGAGGTAGAGGTAGAGGTAGAGGTAGAGGTAGAGGTAGAGGTAGAGGTAGAGGTAGAGGTAGAGGTAGAGGTAGAGGTAGAGGTAGAAATAGAAATATAAATAATTTTATTCGTGAGCACAAACACAAAATAAAAACTTATACAGAGAAACATAAAAAAGAGAAAGTGCCACGAAATGGTCTCACCTCAGCATGTTGCTGGCGGCTGCTAGCAGATAGCTGATGCTGAACCCTGGCAGTATCTAGTGGAGTTCGGGTTTAATACAACATAAGCACACGCTGTTTTGGTCATCGGACTCGTTTCGATGAGCACTTAGGAGAGTAGTACCCAAGATAGAGCTGATGCTGAACCCTGGCTGTACCTAAAGGAACTCAGGTTTGTTGCAACATAGGCACACGCTGTTTGGTCATCCGACTCGTCTTGATGAGCACTTAGGAGAGTAGTACCCAAGATAGAGCTGATGCTGAACCCTGGTTGTACCTAGCGGAACTCAGGTTTGGTGCAACATAGGCACGCGCTGTTTTGGACATCCGATTCGTCATGATGATCACATGGTAGAGCATTACCCAAGATAGCTGATGCTGAACCCTGGTAGTACCTATTGGAACTCAGGTTTGGTGCAACAACGCTGTTATGGTCATCTCTCGTCGCGTCAAACTGCTGTCAAGAAAATTTCATATCTTGCAGCAAATGGGCCGCTGCCGATCAAGACTCGAGTGACGATAACGGCGATGTGGCTACCACTTCTCGAGTTGACTACGGATTTGCCGTGTAATAATTTTCTTGTACTTTGAACATTAATATATCCTGCTTATTAATCGAAAAATTAAATATGTACCTATACTTATGCGCCACGGCGACAATTATTCAAACTTCGGTACGCGTGTGGAAATTTTGCAATTTGTTTGTTCACATGCGTTATGTCCAGGATACTTATGTTAATCTAAGAATAAAATAACTATCATTCAACGTTGTAGTTTTATTTTGTAACTTTTTCCTTATCCAGACTTTCTCGTCACTCAGCGATAATATTTTTTCGAATTCCGTAGATTCATTTCCAATGTGCTCGATAGTCGTGTGAGGCACGAAATCTGTGAATTTTTTCAATTCATTAGCAGAAAATGTTACTGTCGTTGCAAAAATAAAAGCAATTCTTCATTTTGTGTCAACAGAATCAATCAATGAATGAACGTATGTGTTTCATTGCGTGCGTAGTAAACATCGTTGCGTGATATTGTGCATCCGTGCATTTTGCGATTAGTAAATATGTTTTAGAGACATTATGACAGACGATACTCAGAATATAATGGCTCTAAGCGACATAGTAAAATACCTAGACAAAAGAAACCAAAGATATGGAAGAACGAGATGAGGAACACCAAATGAATGGAGCAAGGTTCATGCTGGTTTCTATAGGATTTTATCAAACTTTGGTGCTATGCAGGTAGAGTCTGTGCGGAAAGAGAAGAGTCGTGAAATGTATACGTTCTACGACTGTTCTCTTTCTGCACAGACTCTAGGCTGATGGTGCTAATGAAGCTCGCGATAGACAGAAGGAACCTAATGGAATACACGTACAACACAAACCCTATTGTGGTTGTTCATCGTCTCTTTGTGGAGTTTGTAAACTTTTTGACAGGTTTTTATTAACTGGTTGACGAGACAGCTCTTCCCGGCGGACGCTCTGCAATACACAAGAGACGCACGAAAGAAATTTGTTCGAGCCTCTAGTCTGATCAAATATCAAAAATGGTCGTTTATAACATTTTTATAATTTGAGTAGAGTAGCGGATCTACGGAGTGTGGAACGGTGGCCGCGTGACACACGCGACGGACTCGGATGGTGCAATCACACGTTCCGATTGTCACGAGGGACGCTGCCATTAATGACTCAAGTATTTATGCACATTTCGAAATTATATCAGAATCTTTTATTAACCTTGATTACTTAATTAGAGCTAGCAATGGGGCAACAAAGATTGTGTGAAGATGGTTAGTATGGGATTTCAGAACAATGGGGTTGGCAACTGTCAAAGGTTTGCCTAGATGGCGCCATCATAGCTTGCCCCTTTTTCTATGAGATTTGGCTTAAAGAGCTGGCATCCAGGGTATTAAAAAAACAAAAATTTGACACAATTCTAGGGATTGACGGGGCAAGCTATGATGGCGCCATCTGCTAAAAACTTCCACCGGCCAACCCCATTGATAACTTTAAATAAAACAATTTAAAGGGATGTGGATGTATTCGATTAGTATATTTAATCAGTTTTTTTTTCATTTAAATGAGTTTTAATCGCGGAAATCAAGTGCATGTGCAACGAACTCGATTAGTAAAAATGACCAAAAAATTACTCGATGTGTTTTGGTGCAACTCGTAATATTAAATAATATGCAGGAAAATAATTGGCAGTGTCTCCACTTCAGTTTCAATTGCCAGATTACAGACTACATATGATGAAATTGATATTGGCGTACTTCCTGGTCTGACGAAATACATATTCTGTAATGCCCACATATTTCAGGCCACAGATTTCAGATTGTGATTCAAATTATTATTTTTGACTTATTTAGACCTGCTTTTAGGATTCAATGTTTGGTAATTGAAGTAGCCGGTTATTAGCTTCCTACGTAGAGTGTGAACATAACGTTACATAAAGTAAAATTACTGCAAGTTTTCATTCCAATTACATTTTGACAGCAGTTAAGTTATTTAATCGTGTAACAAATTATAATAACAATATTAAGCTGGCGCCATTTACGCAACGCGATTAGGCGGTAAGGGCTTGCCTGTAGACAGGGGTGCCATTCCATTTGCAGTCGACAGCTCGAGGAACCAGTATAAAAGCGGTTTTCAATTACGCATAGTTGTTACGATTCTCGAGGTAACATTACACTGGTACCTCGAAAACTAAACTTGCTCGCGCTCGTGCAAAGAAAATATCTAACTAGGCTCCGAATTTCCTTTACTTTCCAATCATACATCAAGTTGGTATGCCGTCGGGCATTGCAATTGGAATAATCCAAAGGTGTTGTTATTATTGGTGAGATTTATTAGTATTTGGATGCCGGAAGTGTGGCGCTGAAGGTCGGAGAGCGCCGAGACGGCCTTGCCGCCGGCTGTGCTACTTTCTCCACGGCGCAAGCGACGGGGCCCACGCGTACGTTACGTTACACTTACGTACGAAACAATGCGTTCCATAAGCTCAATTACGGCAATGGAACAGCTGACATAAGCCCCCAAATTACACTTTTCCATATTATAGTTATTTGTAAACAATTACATTAGCCTGTCTTCTGGCATTGTGAATAACAAACAAAGCCTTGGTTTCGCAGTGTGCTGACGGCACATTCTCTTTCCATAGTTAAGTATTACTTGTTCTGTTTCGTAATAACTGTTACGACGGGACAGTAAACAAAATCATTAAATTCTGTTGTTAAGGGACCTAAATACTATTAACCCGGTTAAATTTCTTAAGGACCCGAATTAAGTAGGTACGTAAACAAGGATAGAACATCGTGAAAGAGTTTGGATGAAGGTAAAATTACTCTACAGCAGCATTTCCCAAACTAAGGGTCGCGACAGATATATGACCACAAGATGGTGCAAGCGCGAGTAGGCGTCCGTTCCATAGCGGTGCGCGGCAACTACTATTTGCTAGACACCAAAACTGGTGTGGCCGCATGTACTTGTAGCGACGCGACGAAATCGCGGAGTGAGCCACGCCTGCTGGCGTGCAATTAATCCATGCTTAATCGTAAGCTATTGCAGAGACGTCATCTTACGAGTATCAGTCGCCTAATGTGGCTAGCTCGATCCGAGATGAATAATAAACAGCCGATTTAAATGCGCTTCATACTAACCGTGCAACTTGGAATACTAATACTCTAAACACAGGCCTTATTGCATAACTCCTCATACCTGTCCGATCATTGGCTCTAACACCTACATCTAAGTAGGTCACATTGGATAGCCATGTGGCAACATTGTCAAATGAGTCCAGTAAATATTTGGTGAAGACGTAACTGAATTTAACAAATAAACCTAGAGCCTTAATAATGTGAATGCTAAAGGTTAAGAGGGCACTACAATCGAAGACGGCATATTGCGACAGACTATAAAGCTCTTACAATATAGGAATAAAATGTGTGTCTATGAGAGCCGCTACCGTAGACTTTAGATTAACAGTGTACCTATTTACTTAAACAATTATTCAAATTATTGATAAACAATTAGTTTCTTATTACGCTTTATTAATATTAATTTTGTTCTATCACAAAGTTGGATCATTTTTGATAAACGTTGCAATCAAGAAATCACTACTGCATAGGTTTGATTGAACGATCCTTCCTCCAATTAACTCTATTCAGCAGTTATCCAATAACTTCTGCATCGTATCGCAAATGTAACCGCAATTATAATCCGTGTTCACAATAAAGTTCACAGTCATTCAATACTGTTACCTCAGAGTTACTGAATCAAACTGATGGTGAATTTTACTTTCAGCTACTGTGCGACATCTGACCCCTTATAAAAGTAAAAGTACGTACTGTCGTTGAAGAGCAAGAAAGCGGCCCAAGTCTTACCTGGACGAAAGAAGATTTATAAATAAAACAATCATAAAATAAGCACTAAGACATGTGTTCATGTAATATACAAGATACAATAAGGAAGCATATTATAAAATCAGTTGACAAGCGAGTAAATAGACGTAATGCTGTTTAATCGTGATTAAGAGTTGGTAACCATAAAATGTGGTATACGTTAATGCTATTAGAGATTTTCTTCCCTTAATAATGTCACAATGTGCATGTGCAATGTCACGTAGCGGGACTATTCCGTTTCAATACTGACTTCAGTATTTTGTTGTTTATAGTTATTATGTCAATCCTCGTACACATTACATTACGTACAATTAACAATATTTTATGATATCGTAAAAAGCTCGTCAAAAACTTTAAAAGCATTTCTCAAAGAAAAGCCTATCGAAACTCGTTTTATCGCGTTTAATTTTATGATGGGCTACGGTGTTTCGTATGGGGTACGTAATGTGCGCGAGGTATGCGATGGGCAAATGGTAACCTTCGTAGATGCAATGGAGTGGATTATCTACACCTACAAGCCGAAGACGTAACTCAGTTCGTACCGTAATAAAGCGAAACTCTATGATATTATACTCGGATAATTTATTTGACGTGTAGATTAAAAACGAGTGCCGTATTCTTTTTTGTAATTGCTAGGTCTGGCTTAAAATGGTTTTAAAATATAACACTCGCCTCGAACTGTAGTTAGGTTTGCACTTAAAATGGAGATGATTGGCAGGGCAGAGGGCGGGGAAGTGGTCCAATGTGTGGGACACATTGTGCGAATATGGCCGTCTCTTCGTCTTCACTAATTGCCTGTTATTCTGACTTAACGCAACAGATGTGCAACATCCGTTCTTCATTTACGTTTTTTCCGACTAATTACTTTAAATTGAAATGTCGCTTAAAAGTTTTGTGACGCTACTTATTAATATTTAGATTAATATTTAGTACGTACATATTAGTTTACATATTATATGAGTGCGATGTATTAATATGTACTATGAGGAAAAATTATTCATCGTAGGATTACGTCGAAGGTTGTGGGTGTTAAATCATGAGGCTCTTGATATGCGGCGAGTCTTACCGCGGCGCGGGTTTAAATCATATTATTTATGGCAGCATCGTCGAGATCAATTCAAAATCTGATGAAGTTTCAACACTGACTGAGAAGACACGAAACTGTTGTAGGTATGTAAAACAAATTGCGTACTTAATGAAAATATTTGCATTTAAAACAAGTTAAATGCTGCTGATATTACTTCTTAAAAAGGTTACATTTATTATGCTTCTTCGTATTAAACCGAGAAAGGTAAGAAGCAAATGCGATTCTCATGTATTCCTTTTATTTTACAGGCTATAAAAAGCCAACAAAGGACGTCGCCGGCAAAGGTTGCAAGTCGATTATCAGATGCGGTGGGCACAGTGGCTAGTTCTATTACAAAAGTAGAGAACAGCCCGGCGATTACGACTAGTTTCACTTTCGTTGGCGCGATGCGGGTCAGTGCAGTGCACCGATACGGCCTCGGTGCAAGCGTAGGCGAATACATGCAATACTTCCACTATGGAATTTAAATGTAGCTCTTGATGTTTAAATATTCGCTAATATAATAGGGAAACTTGTTCAAATTGCATCTTCTTTGCATTGCAAAATAGATCATAAATAAAACGCAATTAAAGCAATGCGTTGAAATTGTCGTGTCAATGTTTAGCGTACCCATAAGACTAAGTGGATATGTACACGACTCGTTATAGCACTTCACAGAAAACGCCTCCGGATGCGGCAGTTAACGATTATTTTTAGCCATTTCTGGTTAAGATATTGTAAATAAGCCAGCGTTGACAAAATACAAGTTGAACAAACTGCTACAAAACAAGAACTCGGGTCGTTATTATCTCCAAGTTGCGGCGATAACATTTGAACCAACTGAACTAGTTTTGTAAAGTAAATTTAAGTTGTATTTGCCGCTAGTAGAACTGTCTACATGTGGGTGCTAGTATGTGCGGTTCGTTATCGCTTTCCACGGGGCCCGGCTCTAATGCACCGAAGCATGGCTTTCCGCGTCATGCCATAGACCACCCCGCTTGTCACGGTGGTGACTCCTCACCCACCTCGAGGGTCTCATGTTGTAATGCGTTACGAAACATTTCAAGCATTACGAGGCATATTGCACCGGCATCGAAGAAGTAAGTTAAGGACGTTATAAAAATAACGACTTATTTTAGTGCGCACATCTTAAATTATTTCAAAGCAATCGTAATCGAACTGTAACTTTATTTTTAACGCTTCCCGTAATTAAAGGTTCCATTTCGCATAATTAGATAAACAAACGCAAAGATCAAGATGGTTAAATTACAGTACACCAAGTTGGCAGATAGTAACAGAGACGGTACATTTCACGGACCCTTGAGCACGTAGGTAGAGCTGTGCGTTACGGCGGTGAGCACCGATTTGATGCAGCGAGGGCGAACTCTACCTGCTACCTGTTATGGAATTCACCTGTATCAAATTAACTGAATAAATAAATGTTTTTACGTTTGTTATATTACTGGCGTACTGTTATGGTGGTATCACGCTTGGATAAGTACGCAGTTCGTTTATTGTTTTGCTAGTACTTTCAATAATGGAAAAACAACACTAAAATTTGCATACTCATAGTTCGCTACGCGATTACGTTTGTAGAATTAAAAATATGGCATTCGTCGAGTCACGTTTTCCTCGGTTGTACTTGATTTTCTTTCAATCTGAATCTTTAAACGAGTCAGTTCTGGTTCAGTGGGCAAGTTACCCAAGATGATGTTTCGAAAACACGAGCGAGAGCAGCAAGAAGTTAATGTTCAATGGAACCAACGCTATGAAATTGTGTTTTATTTTTACTGCGGCGTTTTTGCCTGTTCGCTTAATGGCTGGGGCTCTGAAATATTGGTATTCGGTATGGTTGCGTGGCGATAGAATATTTCATATACCCAAGGTTACGACTCTTAAAAATACTCGACTCAAAAATTAAACTAGTAACTACTAGTAAGGTTGTTTAAATGTATTAGGTAGGTATTAGGAGAAAACATTTCGACTTGAACTTACGACGTATACGTAGGTATCTACTTTTAAACGAGGTATATGTATTTGAAAAAGCACCGGGTCCCTAAATTCCGCGCCCTATACACGACCCGCCTAAAAACACCCACTTAAGTATACGTAGTCTTAAGGCTTCGTCAGACAGGCGCGTTTTCCGGGCGGGGCGCGCCGCTTTTACATATAAAACGCTCACGCCCCGCCGGGAAAACGTGCCTGTGTGACGGAACCTTTAGTCTTCGGAGGTTTAAGAGGATACACACGAAGCAGGAAGCTGCGCGAGACCTTGCGCAGTTCAACGGCATTGATGACGTCGCCGTACCCACGCCTTCCTGCTCGCCATGTGCTTCCGCACTAGGAGAAAACTGACCTCTAATCTATGCCCCGTGCTCCTCACCTTTACTAAGGTTAGGTTAGGTTTGACTAGTGTGCCAGTTTGTGCATTATGCAATTATGTTGTAAAATGCATGATTAAGCACAAGTAGGGAAGTGCTAGAATGTCTGCAGGTAAAAATGTTTATGTATGATCCCTCACAAGGCCTGTGAATTATGTAAACTACTTGTTCGACCAATGAACAGATATAGCCTTAAGAGAAAAAACAATATAATTTTCAGAGATTTTTATCCAATTGTCTTTCATGCATCATCATAATTTATCAGCCTTAAGGCATGTACTGTTGGAAAAATATTCTCCCAGTCACCTCCCCTCATGTCCTGCCCATGAGTTCCCTGCATTTTTATCAGATCGTCAATTCATTCATCTTTGAGCCATAAGGTATATACTGGCCGAAACCGTAGACTATAAAGAATCTCGCCAAGAACTGCAGCGCAAACGCGGAGGTTACTCGGACGGAACGTGCTTTTGAGATTGAGTAAGGAGGACAATGTTCTCAAAAGGAGTCATGTCCGAAATCACGATGGATGGTATGACACTTGTTATGTAAGCGAGCGACACTGACCTACCGGCGCGGCCGGCCGTGCCACTTTCCTTTCATTATTGACACACATCTTGAAACGGACAACAACCTAACATCGAGATCGCTACGCAAAGAGCAGATGATGGTTGCCGTTTTACGAGTGATGCACCGATGCATGTCTTATCCACGGCAACAAATGATATACTACGACCGTAATAGGTCGAAACAAGGAATCGAGGCATAGTTGGATCGTTGTTGGGAGGAGGATATGACGTCAAGTACAATAAATACTTTGTTACATTTTAATCTGACCTGACCACTCGCAATACCTATTTTCATGAATGTAAACAAGTGTTATACGTATTGTCTTTGGTTATATCGTGCATATTTTGCAATAAATACCGACGTTTGAAGTCCACCTTTTTTTCAGTCAACGTTGTCACAGGGAAAACATATTTCCTCGAACTTATATTATGCAAACTAATGTTGAATGCATATTAACCTTTGACATCCATACCTCAAAACGTTGCGATTTTTAATTTGTTTGACATGTTACATAGACAATTTGATTTACATTCGTCGTCCATTATATGATTATATAATACAGTTTTATTGTCTAACGCGCAATAAGAAAGTCCTTCAGTTATCATCACGACACGATCCTTGTGGGTGGTTCAGTTGACGACTGTTGCAAAATAACATACAGCAATTATATATACGTGACGCAAAACGCAATAAGGACCGCGGCCGCTTTGATAAGCATCTTGCTAAGTATCTATTCATAATTCAAGTACCTACCCTTTGTAAGACTGAGTAGAATGATAATTGTTGATTTGATAAACAACTTGATATACTGTGGCCACGAGAAATTAATTGACATTTATCTACACGACAACGTCAGCATAACATACTTCATAGTTAGAAATAGCGGGCTAATGTTGGTTGCATTTTGCATTACTTGCATTGCTTGCATTTATATCGCGCGATAGAGACAAAACACAGCAAATGACTCATTACAGCTTTAGATAATACCGAACATAGTCAGAAACTGATGCTTTATTTCATTACAGCGCAACTACAAAACGCCTTCAGAAGACAAGATGCCAGAAACCATTCTACTGTACTCTTATGTATTCAAAAGGTAGAGATCCAAGAAACTGCCTTGGCTATAGTCGTAAACTGTACAGACATACTGTGTTTTGTAGAATTATGTATGCTATATGTGTGTATTACTGCTACCATTGAAATAGAAACAAGCATGCCACAATGGCGTCTTCATTAATTTAAATATTGCCTTCCGGAACCCAAGGCGTCGCATAAATTAATTAAATTCGTTTATGGCAATGACTAAACACACTAAAGACATGCTGTTTAAACCCGGATGCATGCATAAGTAAATGCTACAAATTCTACACAATGGACGGCTTGGCGACGACGCCGCGCTTCCTACGTTCGCGAGGTCAACAGATATAGGCGTTAGGCTGGGCTTATGCCGGAACCACAGCACTCTTGGTCGTGTGTGCCCAAATGTTCGAGGATCTCTTTGGTTGGTATGGAAACTGTAATCGCGAAAATATGACCGAATAATTTGCCGTCCGTTGTAAGTATACATTTATGCAGAGTCACAGCACAGAAATGCAAAATTTAGAGATGAATCAACTCAATTTGACAAAAAACTTCGTCCCCAAGTCTCATAAGTCTAAAGCCGGTCTTAGGCCAAAATTGCGCAGTTTAGAAAAGTGAATTTGCATTAATTGGGCGTGTATAAATATTACTAGAGACGTTAATGATAAAATTTATCAATACTTGATGTTACACCATTAAAATATCGTAAGACAATAAAGTAATTAAAGCTCATTTGTGATTGTGGCTCAAAACCGTTATAATATGGTCATTGCTTGTTTTATAGGCGTCTTTCCAGTTTTTTGTATTATCGGTTAATGTAAAAGAAACTTTGTCAAAGTAAAATTAGTTTCTAGCACGAATGACTCGAGTTGCCCCAATTAACCACTTACATAATTCCAATTGTTTCTAAGTGGAAATACTAAATACACACAATGGGTGTGCGCAATGCTGTTACATGGCGCGCCAGTTTACAAACAAAACCATTTTAATTAACCACTCCAGGGCGAGCTTAAAACGAGATTAATTCTTCGGGTGCGATGGAACGTGAAATAGGACGGTACTAAAAAGGGCAATAAAAAGTGAAAGAGTTCGAAAGTTCACTTCCTGTAGAGTGCATAAGATATCGCGGCACGCGCGGATTACAATCGCAATCGCGTCACGTTTGTGCAACAGCGTACACAGTGAGCGCATACGCAAGATGACCTTATTATGACGCTGTTTTCGTTGCGGGTGTCGGGAGGATTGACAGGTTGACGAGGTTTCCGTGCTTGTGAGCTGCGTCTCGAGTAGCATGACTTGTGTTGGCGTGCGCAATTCCATATGTTAAGCGTGACTTCAAGTATGGAGTCGCGCGCGACAACGCAAGTGATGCTAAGCTGTCTGTAAGCAGCGACTACCAGTTTAAGACGTTTAATAGTGATATCTCTTTAGGAGTGTCTTTTTGCTATAGCTTGGGTACGGTACGGAGAAAATTGTATTGAGATGGCAGCTATCACCGTATACCCAATACTATGTGAAAAATACTATTAAAAAAAAAACTAAAACAACGGCTTTTAGAGTCGTCGTCGTTGTATACGAATACACGGCAATGATGTACGCCATAGCTTGTGCGGGAAAATATTAATGGTGTTACTTCTTGCATCCTGATTTTGGTTCTTGAGATTAAGTCACTCGGTGGAGAGGATTTAAGTCTTGGTTGCTTAGACCAGAGTCGAATTTGTGTGGTAGATGTCCGGTGCATGCATAACGTAAATCGGTTATTAAAGCCTCGACCGGGTTGTGAAACCCAGCGTCGCCGGCGCCGACGGTGCAAGCGCAGCGACAGCTCCTCTCCGCTGGGCCGTATCATTACGAAACGAGAAAAGAAAGTTAAAACCGTTTCGACCGATAGAATGTCGCTCTGATCGCTTGTCAGTGCTGTAATACATCCGCGGCTCCGCAACTTCGTGACGTAATTGCGGCTTAGCTTCTGTTTGTTTACATAGTATTGAGCACAGCCTCGTTTTGAATCAAGAACGGAATCTCATTAATGTTAATTGACAATATTAGATGTTACGATGACATCAAATGCATATGTCCTTGAAAATAAGCATCTATGATGTCATGATCGTGTCACGCGATTGACCCTATTTTGAAAATTAACTTGTTTAGTTTGTGGTGTCTTCCTTGGCTCACTTAGCTTGGTAGCAATTAATATGCTTGGCCAATAGTGCAATACGTCTCAAACCTTAACTTTTGACATTTAAGCAGAGTTATTATGACGATATGAAACTATGGTTATATTTACAGTACCCACATCATGTAAATTCGCGTGTAAATCCAACGTTATCATGTTTTTTTATCGCATATAGGATAGGAATTACGATAGCCGTAGGTCAAAAGTTGGCATCCGTTGTTACGATAAGGTAGACATAATGAGGTAAATATTATATATTGTTTCATGATTATTAGCTCTAGGCATTTTACAAGTCACGTTCTTCAGAACAGCATACATATTTTTGTATTAATAAAATATATCATATAATTAGATTAATGTATTCAACCATTACCTAGAATTGTAGACTAGACCGGTGACCCTCTTTTGGTGAACTCAACCAGAATCTCGAGTTTGTTTTGCTATTGCGTAAGTTGATGTGTTTTACGAGCAATTATGTAAAGTGGTGGATCGCGAGGCGAGGCGAGCGAAGCGTGCGCAAGTAGGTGGGCAGGCAGTGCCGCGGCAACGTAAAAGTGTTACACGATTAACACGATGGGCCCGATTCCGAGCGTGTTGCTCTGTGACGCAATGCTGTAGCGAATGTGTGCCAAAACTGCATAGAGCCTACGGCCTTAGGAGGTTATGCTACGATCGTAATTTGAACCGTGAGATTACTTTAAATCTAAAGCAGTTTTAAAAACGGGTTAGTCGCTATCTCAAGTGAAAGAAGCTTATTAGCCTGACAGTAACGCGTTTTACAACGGGGCTTTACCATCACAATATGTACAGTTTAAATAAGAATTTTAAACCCGATTACAATAAATATCATATTCCTATAACATACTAATACTATCGCGGTAGACATTTATGAAAGTAATCGAAATACATTATGAAATTGATGAATCACTAAGTTCCGAATAATGCAAATACACAGGAAATTATTAAAATTATGAGTGTTCTGCACACTATTTAACAGTTCAGTCGAAACATCTTACACGTTTACGTTCAATCATAATAATCGTAACGATCCAGCGATGCGTGAACAAGATTTATGCATCTTACTCATAACACAATTAACAATGCAAAACCCACGAAGCGTTAATTTCAAAATAATTGTTGTTTTTTAAGCTCACTGAAGTTACGAGACAACACTAATAATGTTCCTAGTCGTTATCAGACGGGAGATAAGATACAGAGTACAGTACCCTGTGTTTATGCTGTGCACTCTAAGACCCCCGATAAAGCATTATCGTTGTGTACGGTAACTATTTGCTTACTCACTCGTTAAATGGTAACTAACGATAAACTGTCTATTCTTTGTCTACGTCAACGACGTCATTGGAATAAACCTTTCCTTTGTTACTTTATATAATGTAAACCGGAATTATATTACGGCATTTCCAAGTATAGCAACTATGGTCTCCGTTCCTTCGTTTGTTATATCACATAATTCACATATCACTATGTCGAATGAAGGGTTTCGTGTAACGCTTTTCGACGCCTTCAAATTACAGTCTCAATCAGTTTTAGTTAGAAAATTACTACCAATGCACTATATTTGGTTATCTCGGATCTGTAATTAATCAATGATACTTTACAATTCCATTCACTCATCCACATAATCAATTATAATCTTCTTAAATGTAATATTTTGTCTTTACAAATGAACACACATCTACTTTATTAGATACATGCCCACTAAACAATTTACACAAGAAGTTAAAGCAAAGCTAGTCGGACAAGTATACGCCAACAAAGCACGTGTATACGTATTTACTTCTGCTGGCCGTGGACTGGCAACCAAGTGGTTACGCGTGGAGACTGTTCCGCTTGGCGCTCAATTAAGATGAAATAACATCAATTTCCGTTGGCTGTAATACGGAATGACGAAGCAAGTTTTGACCAAGAATGAGGGATCTTGCAAAGGGTTTAAAAACTTTAAAATAAAATCAAAGGAGCGCGTTGAATTTTGTAAGGTAATTTTGGATTCGTAAATTCCGTCATTATGGTTAGGATATGTATAATAAATTAAGTTTGTATGTACACTCCAGTTCATAAATATGTATACCTACATTGCTTCACCTGGTGAAAAAAAAATACCCGAATGTACTAAACAAACTAACTACGCTGAATGTTATGCGATTCACAGAACAAGTAAAGTAACATAACAGTCGTTGTTATACTTTGTTGACGCTGCATGAAGTAAGATAATGTAGAATAGTATAAAGCAACCAATATATAAATAAATTAACCCACACAAGCGTCTGCGACGTATATTCGCGATCATTCCATATGTAGTGAAGTATGATACACAAGAGGAAAAAACTCGTTGGACAATGTCGCTTGTCCGGCAATGAACCCTCGCATTTGCTCTGCCGAAACAATTAGCGGACCGGCGCGAATGCTGAGACCATGTCTATTTATTTAATAAGTCCTATAACGGTCTATATTGGTATTATAATGGCTTGACAACTAGAACGAACTTATTGTGGCTTCAGCACCAAATGACTCCGGATAAAGGATGACTCACGCTAGTCCGCGCCGTGCCTGGGCCGAAGCGTCCGACATGTCATTTTCTATGACGGCTGATCGGTGCTCAGCACGTGGTGCTTTCCATAGAAAACGAAGTGCCGGAAGCTCCGGCCCGGCCCCGGCCCGGTCTAGCGTGAGTCATCCTTAACGCGAGTCGTAGAACAGTGTTCCGTCGATTTCTGGTAAGTTTTTCGCGCTGCGCACGCTTTTCTGAGAATTCACATAAGTACCTACACAATTCGATACACGCCATTATAAACCCGGTATATTTTGCAATAGACAAGTCTTAGTTCAAATTTCTTTGTTTTGAAGGAGTCAAACTCATAAGACAATTTGTTTTGTAAAACTAACAGAAATAAGAGTCAACAGAGATAAGCACTTCACCGATTCACTCGGAGTCATCTTATGCACAAGTTGTAGTCATACACAAGATCACATTGTACTCATAAAGTCAACGTAATATTATTATAATTTAAATACTTTTAATACCTCATAAGTGCTTTGAAGTGTCTGTATAAGGTAATTAAATGTTCGCCAGCCGGCACAGTAACCCAACATAATTCTAAGGTCAAAACTTAATGCTATAAATGAACATAATAACATCACCTGTTCACCTGGCGTAAACTTCCAAAATTCTGATTAAACATCATTAGGATGCACATAATTAAACATTACAGGGAGTTTTAACATTAAAATGTGAATATTCTTAATGTAATTCTACAATGTATAATACTTTAAAATAAATTGATGTGTACGTCCTATTTGGGTTAGGTATAATCAGCTGCTTTAACTTTTCCGTATTCAAACAATTAGTCATGACTTCATAGTTAGTTCACATCACCTATACAAATAGCCTACAGTTGTATTGTAATGCTGTGCTGTTAATAACGAAAAGTTTTTATTAGTTGCAAAAACGTTCAGGCAGAAATGCAAGACAGTAAGTTTGTATAAGTTAGCTCAGCCAGATTGCTTTTATAAGTAATCGTCTGAACGTGGGTAGTAAGCCATTGTCGCAATCCCCGCACAGGGCCACGCTGACTGTGAAACCTCCAACTTGCCTCAAATTAGCGTCTAGAGTATATTTATGCCTCGACGCATAATGCCATCTTCACATTGAGCAACCGAAGAGCTCAAGGTAGGCCACATATTAAAAAACTAAACAATATTAACGCATGTTTGGAAAGCGCACCTTGGTACGTAGGTATCTTCTCTGTGGTATTTTTATCTATCGGCAAGTTTCGCATGATTACACTGACTGCTTACAATAATGATTTGGATCGTGGCATGTAACTTTAAGATGAGTAAAAGGCTGTATAGTGCATTGAAATGAAGGGAACAAAGAATTGACTCATGTCCGGAGCGCTGTCGCAGAGAAAGGAGCTAAAAATAGTACAGTGACGAGCCCGGGGCCGTTGGACCTGGCCTACGCAACTTGACTTATTGGCCTTTCGGCCCTGACGTGAGGCTTACCCAACGCAGGACTCGTTGCGCCTCTTCCCTTTGCAAAGTGTGACCTCAGATTACCCCATATTCTCTTTACTTACAATGAAATACCGCGTAAACACGTTAGGGTTTTCCGTCACGGCAAACATCTGACGAAGCCAATAAATACGTAAACAACTAGACACTTTAGCACCTGGATTATGTGGGTTTTAGCTCGTAAATAACAAGTTTTTATTATTATTCGATACTTAGTATTTCTATTCAGTGCTATCTACGTCAAGACAAACTATGAGTGTTAATTTTTAAGTCAATGACAAATGTGAGAGTTGAATGAATTATATTTTTAATCCTTTATGTACCTACTTAATGCAAAGATAGATGTTTTAAATCTTTATTTATGTGTTTGTTTCATCGAAACTTTATTAAGATACTTAACAATTTTTTTTATTCCATGTAAATATGTACCATTGCAATATTGGTTTTAACTATAGTTCGTTTTTTTTAGCATTAGAAATAAGGTAAACAATCTTGATGTGTGTTTTAATTGAAAACCACATTTTAAAAATAAGTTACGGCAAATATGTAACACTTATGAATCTATGTAATACGTTCATTTATATTCTTCTGCTTTCTTAAGTAATAGTTATTGATTTTTAAAAAGCGTTTTTCAACTTTTTCAATTAAAAGACATGTCAAGATTGCTTACCCTCTTTCAAGTTCTTTCTAATGCTAAAAAAACGAACTTTAGATATGTCTTGGCAAGTTTGGGTAAGAAAACAGTGGCCGTGTCAGTTTCTTAACCTTTCTGATTTTAAATACAAAACTTGCGTGAGATTAACATCTTACATACCTATTGAAACATTCAGATGTAAAAGATGAATAATCAGATGTTTTAATTAAAAAAAAACAACGGGTTGCACCACAGGTTGCACTCCGGGAGTGCCGGCAGAAGTGAAAACTCAATGACATTGTAACAGTGTTTTGATCAGGTCACGTGTCCGTCTTACGAATTTTCAATCTGTCGAATCTGTCGGTCACGTGACCTGTCGCGAGTTTAACATTTTTTCCCCATTACAAAAAGTGCACAGCGCCGCTAAAGAAGTTTTCACTTTAAAAAAAAGTAGGCAAACTTAATATGCGTTAATAAGTACAGTATAGCACAGCACTGGCACAATACGTCAAACGAAAGCTTGCAACATTCGATCCCCGGCGATTCATCAGAAACATGCTTCTCGAATTGCAGTGCAACGCGACGCGATAACAAAATGGCGCCACGAATCCCACGCAGCATCGCATTTCGCCAATGGGGCATGAGAGGAAATACTCTAAAATGACTTATTGTACTAACGAATGCTGCGCTGGCACCAGCCGACTCCCACGACCGGCAATTGTTTACGTTGCACTCGAGGGTTTCTGCAACGTCTCGAGTGTTGGGAAACAACGACTCCCGAGCTAGGAACCGGCCGTTTGAGAAACCTTTCCAACGTTGATTGCGAAAAGTATGGAAAGCTTGTATTTACATATGCAGAATATGACAAGACAACAGCGTCTTTGACACGAGTGTAAACGAGAATTAATCAAATAGATAGGTATCTCGCTTCTGTCTTTAAGCTGGTTGCAGAAAAAATGTGGTTACGTTTAAACCTAGGTTGGCGTTATCAACTCACGTGGAGAGCTAATCGAGTCACGTGATAACCTTCAAAAAGGCTAAGTTCTTCTGTGTACGAAAACCAAAAAAAAATTTAGGCACCGAGGCCACTTATATTAAAACAAAAAGGTCTACTATCGCTTTTAATGGGAACCTTGCCCCTCTTCTGTGCCTCTTGACATAGCTATAAAAAAATATTAAATAGCGTTTTAACACGTAGACCGTTCATTTGTTAAGGCGTTGTTAATGGTACCGAAAATAGACGGTTGCACGGTCAAGTCTAACCGCATCAAAACTACCCAGCCTCTTTACAAGTTCATAAAAAATTACTTAAGCAAGACATGAACAATTAACATTAAACAACAAGTTTTGTTTATCAAGTTCTAGACCGGTTGGACAATCTATTAAAGCAATAAGAGTGCATTAAATATTTAACAGAAATTCTGAATACCTAAACATAAGCGCCGTATCTGGTCCGGGTTTATCGTCTTGGGCGAACTATCAATTCTATTATTATACCTATAGGTAGGTTTATCCAATTACTCAGAAGACTATAGCGACATGCCTTGTGATGATATCAGAGAAAAAAGGAAATGGATATTATTAACCTACTACACCTACTTTTTTTCGACAGCTTAAAGAGAATTTGTAGAACGTTTACACCTAGTTCCGAGTGTGTAGACACTGTAGACCGATTGAAGGCACCAACGTCAAACCCCCCAGAGTAATTCGCGAAGAGAGGTGTCACATTGTAAATCAGGCCCCTAATTTCTATGTGAAAAACCAAGACTACTATGAGAAGGTAAAATATTAGAGGATCGGGCGACAGAAGTAGCTTCGAACTTGCTAGCCTTACTGTCAGTTTCGGTGAAACAATGGCACTTCAAACACCCGCATCTTCACTATTTTAGGAGGAATGTATCGGTTTGGTGTAATGTATGGTAATGCGGGTATTGCGAGCGTGGCGCGATCGCACGCTCCGCCGCGCCACGTGATTACACGCCTTACTGACCAACTAACAACCATCGAATGCACTAGGCCGAAAATATACTATTTGCAATTTTAGCCAATACAAATGATACGTTACATGCTATTCGTACCAACAGTAACTCTCCGAGTTAAGTACTCTATAGATGTCTGGTTTACTGATCTAGATGGCAAGTACCTACTTTGAATCCTGAAAATCACCCGTACTTTTACTTCTAAGCGGACAAAAAGTGTGTACATTTTTTCCCTAGTTGAATCGTATACACATATAATACCTACATATATGGATTAACAGTCAAATATTTAACGGATGTAGGAAATTTTAATAACTACTACTTTGCTAAGTTACTTAGGTACTCCTAATTTAATACCTACGCTATAGTTCGTTTTTTTTGCATTAGAAATAAGGTAAACAATCTTGATGTGTCTTTTAATTGAAAACCACATTTTAAAAATAAGTTACGGCAAATATGTAACAATTATGAATCTAATACGATCATTTATATTCTTCTGCTTTCATAACTAATAGTTACCGATTCTTAAAAAGCGTTTTTCAATTAAAAGACATGTCAAGATCGCTTGCCTTCTTTCAAGTTCTTTCTAATGCTAAAAAAAACGAACTATAGGTTTAGGCTGAAATAATCCGATTTAGATTGAGTTTTCTACAACAATTTATCGATTTTATTGAAGACTATTTCTCCAGATTAGACTTGAAGCAATTTAACTATAAAATTAACAGGTAAGAGACAGATAGAGAAGAAAATATCAGTCCATGCAATTGTAGAGTCGTTAATATCAGTGTTCAGGTTGGAAGATCCCTAGCATTTTATCTGAGACCTACCATCAATAGTAAAAGGACAAAAGAGACTTTCACAAAGGACCCTTTGTGGTGCCCTACGAGGAGTGGTGCAAAAAATATACCCAACATAATGGAGAGCGGTGGTGTGTGTAAATAAATAAAAGACAGGTAGACGGTTGTAGGTGTATTTATAGAACTGAACGGTCCTGAGCTAATTTTTTTAAGAGTTCGAATCTATGGGCTTTGGTGAAAAAAAGATGCACCTTTCAAATTTCCCACTGGCAGTAAAGTTTGTAATCTATTGAAGTTTGGAAGAAAATACCATGCTTTTATTACGAGTACCTACACACCTTATTTTGTGAACAATTTGTACAATGCCTTAAATTTAAGGGGAAGTTTAGAGGGAAAAAGCTTAATGCTAATGTCTAACACTACATCAGCGTCGAAGTAAATAAGATGTAAGAGGGTCACAAAATGAAGTACGTATACCTACTACCTACCAAGTCTTGTTAAAGTTGAAGAATCGATTCGCCAAAAAATTATAGCCTAAACAGTAACAAAGCAACATCCAAAGTTAAGCACTCAACATCGGCAGTATTTTATTTATGATAAGATTACGCACAAAGGTTTCATTATAATTTGCGATTAAACTACCCAGACACGTAGTACAGTACTGGTATTCTGTGCTTCGTTAGGTACAGAAACCCGATTCTATCAAAACCACTCAGGTGCATAACATCGTTATAAATATGTATACTGCGTAAGCATGTGTGCGTGTCCAAATGTAAGCCAGCAACCCCAGCAACAAGTGTCTTCCACATGTAAAAACCACAAAAACCCTGAGCAGGTAACATATGCTAGGTGGATAGGAGCAAACGATTTATAACTATGTGAATTGGCTAATAGAACCGGTTTTCCCTCGTCACTGCAAACGGGTTTTTAAACACGTCTCGGAGACAAGCGATAATAAACTGTATTGGTACGACGCAGGATTCATTTGAGACTTGAAAACGACTTGTTTGTGACCCCTTAACCACGTCTGTTATATACCCTGTCGGGCGGAGATTACTCAACTCAAGGGTTCAAGCAGATACAAGATACGAAAGAGGTAAGGTAGGTAGTAGGTACCTAATTCTACTTACTTACTCCACGAGACAAGACAATAAAGCAAAAATGTTCGTGCGTGTTCGTGTTTCAGTCTATGAGTGAATTTTGTATAGGAAATTAAATTAGGACTTAAATATAATATAGCAATTATAAATTTATAACGCGTCTATTTTTGCGTAACATTTGCCTAAAATCTTGAAAAGGTGAATATATAGGTATGACATGATTTCATTAGGCTCGTTTACGCTACCTTAAGCTGGCCATACAACAACGGCCCACCCTGGCCATGTCAGGTAGATAAATAGATATCGATTTTGGCAAATGTGGTACAGTCAGCATGAAAACTAGCGTATCAGACTATCCGTCAAAACAAAAGTATCTAACATTCTCTGATAGCTTAAAAAAAAAATGTTTCTATATAGGAATAAAACCATTAAACTAGTGCAGAGATACTTTGAACGCGAACTGTCGAGATATATATATATATATATATATCTCTATTTGGAACAGTATTACATATGTTACCTACCATAGATGCTAACTGTACCTATCTTTAGAGAGCAGTTTAAAATGTAGTAAAGTAGGTGAGGTATCGCGAAAAACGAAAATGGAAATTTCGCGGTAGGGTCTCCGATCTGGGTACCTCGCTTGGTACCTAACCCGGGCGAGCTGATATCGAGTCAGGTCCGAATATACGATTTTTCTTTCAGCCTACGCCTATACCTAGGTAGTCTGGCAACCTGTAGCTAATAGATGCCTACACTACCCAGCCATCTACCCAGGAACACGCATTTCTGTGCAACTGGTTTTATAAACTTGAACTGTGTGGGTACCTATCTACTAAGAAGAATTGTATGAATAATTAGTAGGTGTAGCTATTTTATAATTTTGCAAGTAGCAATGATGTACCTTAATTAAATGAAGGTTTCTAAGGGCTAAATATAAAACAGAAATTTAAGTAGGTTCTTGTCTAAATTGATGAATGAAGTTAGGGTAAGTGTGCTATTTTTTATGTTGATTTTGGGAATTTAGGACATTGTAAGATACCTATGACATGATTTAAATAAATAAATCATAATTTTGTAGTAGGTAGGTAGATGTTTTCATTTAGTACCTACGTGTACCTACTTGTATTCCTACCTCCGTATTTAAACTGATTGATACCTAACTGTCATATTTATGTCAGTCAATTTCCAGTTTACAAAACTAAGAAACTAAAGAAAGTACCTAAAGAAGGTACCTACAAAGCAAACAGTGTCTGTTACTTATTTAATTGAGAAGAGGGTAACTATCAAACTCCATCCTATTTGAAAGGTTGGTGTTAGCGAAATCCTCTAAGTTCATTTTGCACATTTTGGCAGTAACAGACCTCATCGAAAGAGGCATGCACCTATTGCACGGAGTTTATGTGCACGATCATGTTCCATTCGAATCAAAGCTAACCGACGAACACGTGTTGGATATCGAGGTTTCAAATTCAATACAAAGTTGATGCCTTATTTACTTGTTAATTATATTGGCAGCAGGTAGAAACGTGTTGATTATTATTGTCTTCGAACTAAAAAAATACCCTGCATAGCATAGCAAGTCACTGTATTCAAATAAAACACACTGTTTACGAACGCTTTCAAGCAGGTAATTTTGACAGCTGATAACTTACCTATTGTTTTGAAAGAAAATTAAAATGTATTTTTTAATACTTTATGACTGATATTTGACTACCCGTGGTTATTCTTGTAAATGGATTAGTAATATTGGCACATTAGAAAGGTCGTTTTTTTGGATACAAATGTACAAAAAAGGTTTTGAAAAGTTCGTTTTATGATGTCATGGTTATAGAGGGTTGTTGCTAAGTCTATGAAATATGACGATAAAAATAATATCACGCATTGGCATGCAAAGATTGAAAAAAATATCAACATACCTTCAAGAACATATCACCAAAGTCGTACAGCGCAGACTGATGCATTATGGCAGTAGACATTATTATAAACCAACTCGTCACTTATTCCAGATAATCTTGGTTTATAAAACTGTTTCACTGTAGATTTGTTAGGTCGACGAACTCACTGTAATTTTAGGTTAGTATTCTGAAAGTTCACGATAGGTTTGACGAGAAATTTAAGGGAACTAGTAGATGCAGTAAATTCGTTGCTGTTTTGTTTGATTGTTCGATGACCACAGATTAACTAGTTGGCCGCGGTTTTAACTTTTTTTCTTTCCACGATTGAGCCAGATAAATTTTTTGAACACAATTTCGCAAACGTAGCGAAAATGTACAAAACTGTCCTTTGTTTTCGAAGTCTTTCTTCACTTTTTTTCGCGTCTATACGGAAATACACAAATTTGGTCGAATAACTGCGCGAACTGCATCGAAGTTAACTTAGTGTTATAAACTTTTTTCTGTTTCCGACTTTATACTCCAAAAACTTAGTTCTGGCTGGTATAATTCGTAAAATAAAAAAAAAATATTCGCAGAGTCAACGCTCGCGCAAAACGCACCACACGTTCATTCCGTATCACGCTCGCTCGCGTACTGAGCCAGCTTCGAGCGGGTAAATTTTGTTTTCAAATCAAACAGCGCGATCACAGCGTTTCGGTTTCTGAGCGAGATTCGTTTTCCATTCGGGTGCGTTCGATTGCTATTCGGCAGTATTCGGCTGTCTGTTTTGTTTTTGCTTCTCCCGCCACAACAAAACTCCCTCACCATGCATGCCGAGTTATCATAATGTATAATATACTTGTTAGTTACCTAAATGCTTTATTTCAATATTTAATAAATAACGATACGGCCAACGCGGAATATGAAATTGTTACACTACGTAAAATTTTGACGTAAAGTGTCCTTCAATTTTAGAGTATGTTGCCTGTTTTTTCATTTCGTGAAATAGTGTTGCGCTATAATCGATATTTACCGCAAAACGCGTTTTTTTTCTTCCAGTCAGTTTAAAGGGTTATTGCAATTATTATTATCAGATTTGCGACGAGGTGGTTTTGTGGAGATGTAGTATGTTAAGTAGGTAGGTACTTAAATGTAAATACATATAACAAGATTTTCAACTTTTATACTTACATACCTACTTACTGCAGAAATTTGAAGCACTTATTGCTGGAAGCTATTTTATGGCACAGACAAAACATCCTCCAGACTGCGCATAGTCGCGCTACCCCCTCTGCCACGCATACGGTAATTTTACTCCATGTTAGAGTCGAAAGTGTCTTTGTGTGATGTCCGTGAACTCGTTCGTCGTTTGAACGGACCAATCACGCTCACCTCGTCCCGCGCACCCCCGCATTTTTGGCATCATCGGTTGCATGAAATAATTGCTCTAAACTCGGTCTAGAGGATTCCTAGTCTATGTTTTATGGGCACTCGCACCCCTTCAAAAGGGTGTCGAAGGATAACACAGTCAGTCAGCCGATAGTACATATGTATTCCACAATCTTTCAATTTTAGATTTTAAACTAAAGGATCCAAACTCAAAAATATATCAACTTCTGGGTCTCAAGAGGTTAATCCGCTAGGGGCATTTCGATGTTTTTCTACAAATTTTGTACAAACAAGCTCATGGCCTGCCTATAACAACGAAAGTTTAAAACTTCTGAAATGTCAAAGCGCGTTTCTAATCCTTTCGAAACGTTATTTTGGGTACACTGCGAGTGTCGTGTACCTGACTAAAATGGATTTTGCCGATAATAAAATTGTGTACAAGTGTAGAGAGGTATCACAGTTACAAAATTAAACGCGTAGAACTTTTTTTAGTTTTATCTCTGAGGAATGCCCTAGCCTTGTCCTAGCCTCTCTGAGGAATGTCACTGTCCTAGCCTTATTTATAAACAAAAACTTATGGCTACTTATACCCCTGTATATATGGAAGCGGGTTAAGCCAGTATCTACCTATAATAAATTTCGCCAACTGAATACCGAATACTAAAACTTGCTATCGAAGAAATAACTCGAACCGCCGGTTAAGGTTACGGTTAAAGCTCCACAACTATCAATTTTGGAGTAAAACAAAAAGGCGGTTGTTTAAAAAAGTTCGCAATTTTAGAGCTGGTTCGACCAGCTCCATCGTAAACAAGTTTACAATTTGAAGCTCTACTGCTGTCGCATTCAGTCCCTTGTTAGTGCGACAAGGACAAGAAGAATGTGTTGGTTTTCGAACGTCGCCCCAGCGCCCAGCATCGGCCATTGGAGTTGAGGCGCACGACCAAGCGGACCAAGTCCCCTGGGCAACTTTTTATATAGCGTTCGTTCGTTGCAAACCCGTTTGACGGTTTAGTGTTATGTTATGCACAATATCATGCTACATATATTGTGGTATGGTCTAAGTAGGCACATAAGGATAGCGTCTCCAAAAGTATCTTTATATTTTAGTGGCCGTTATGTCCCAGTGATTTCACGTTGCAAAAGTTGGGTACTTATACCGCGCGAGGGAATAAAAAGTCAAGCGTAGTTTTGTTTTAGATATGCAGTATGTGTATTTTATTTTATCTTTCGAAAATTGTATCTTTTAATGATAATTAACCTATAGTGTAAACAACGTTATTTACGGTATTTGACACATTATGACTGACGTATATAGAGATGTAACTAACGCAAATCGATTGTCACAGCAAGCGATTACGATTGGATGGCACGTAGACTGAGGTATCGAATTGTGACGTATAATGAATTTTTATTTGAGATTTAAATAAAGCTAGAATTATATGGTTTTCCCGCAAGCTAAATGCATTTAATACACCGACCGAGTAGGTCGCACCCATTGTCAAAATTGAAACTAACTGGGGATCTATTTTAAAGTTTATTTATGTTATTTCTGTGTCAAATTTGTTGTCTGTTAAGTGACGATAAATATATCCATATTTACAGTTAATTATCCACCTTTTCCTTATTTTTATTAAAAGAAAAATGAATAATTCATATCGATTTACTTAGACGACTACCGATTCATAACGGTGGTGTCCGGCCAACCCTAAAATTAAAAAAAAAAAGACGTAGAACGTAAACGTTCGCAGTGCAGTTGTTTTCCTTTGTGATTTCAAAGTGCAAGACATTTTACGTAGTGTTGCTGTAGTGAGTGACAGACGTCAAATACCGTAAATAACGTTGTTTACACTATAATGAGTGAGGTTTAAAATTGTAAATTGCACACTGGACAACATAGGAGATTAGGAGACTTATAATGTCAAGTTTAGTATACATTACATCTAACTTTGAGGTAGGTGTAATCTACTAACGAACTAACTAAAACAAGTTTGATTTAAAAGGTTTTATTGGAATATCCTCTTATCAAAATTTCAGCCTCACTCTCCCTAAGAAGAGAGAAACTGCTAAAAACTTCAAAATTTTGCAGCTCAATGTATGGTATCTATGATGCTTAAATGCTGCCAATTTATAAAAACAAGTTTTTTGATATTATTTTCTATATGGTCTCATGCCTAATATAATGCCTAAACCTAATGCAATGTACCTACCTTATATAGGTAAAATTTAAGTATAGAATGGAATCTTCTCAACCTACCGGGAATTATCGAAGATTTTAAAACGCTATACGTGTTAATTTCAGTAAGTTTAGGATAGCCAGACTAAGGAAATTGCTTCATAAGATATTAGACCTTCAAAACCGTAACCTGCCTGTTTACTACTCTGCGTGTCATACCTGTACTGTCACAACAGCAAGGCTCAGGTTCTCAAAGCCGGGATATACTATTTCTCGCTTAAGCATTAATGTATTCTCATGGGAAACAAGTCGTAACGTGAGTGGCATTAGGACTGAAACGTAAGCGTTTGGCGGACCAGCGTCGAATGGCGTGCTTAGGGGTGCGGTTGAAATTGCTTGCCGAGTTTGAGCCGAACACTTAGGCAAACCAATATAGTACCGACGCATTAATCGTAACCGCTAACTAATAATCGTGTGATTTTGAAAAGTATTCTGAATTACATTCTAGCGAAAGTATCGACTTGCTAATCCTTAGTGTGGCATGGATATCCGAAAGGCAATGTGTATTCATAGATCAAGCTTAGGTTTACCGAGTCGCCTCAGGCTGCAGTCCATGTGCGAAGGCAATATCTTGAGCTTGATTCTCGAAATACAACACCCTAACGCGATAGCTACCCGAGTTGATACCTCAACAGTTTTGTGTGCGAATAGCGTTGAACAACTTGCTATAATTGCTACTAATAGTCTGTAGTATACGTATAAACAACTACATAAAAATCAAGCTTAATAATGACATATTATGTACAAGTCCACTGTTATTTACTTATTATTAGGTACATGGTACCAGTCACTGGGGCCCTATAGCATAGCGTCAACATTTCTATAAAGTGGGACAATAACTTTTCGAAAAATGACTTGTTGGATCTGTACAAGTTTGTTATACTTACCTAAACTTTTTTTTTTCAATTTATTCTACACCTATTTCATTATTGAACAGAAAAAATGTGACCACAACACACAAATAAATGCTCTTACCGGGATTCCAACCCGGGACCTCCTGTGGCCTATTTTATAAAGCTGCAAGCTACAATTTACAAGCGGAAGTCTCTTTCTAACCCTATGTGTTAGAACGAGACTTCCGCTTGTAAATTGTAACTTGTAGCTTTATAAAATAGGCCACTGCTTGGTTATACTAGCTAGGATGTCAAACAGATTTCAGAAATACGAAAATGTAATACCTACCTTAAGGTTCCGTCACACAGGCGCGTTTTCTGGGCGGGGCGTGAGCGCGGCGTGACTGGCGTGAGCGTTTTTTATGTGAATGCGGCGCGCCCCGCTCACGCGCCGCCCGCAAAACGCGCCTGTATGCCGGAGCCTTAAGGCAGGGACACACTTATCCCACGTACGCAACGTTATGCAATGCATTATGACATCTGAACCCTGAAATTTGTATGCTTAGAAACATACTTGTCATGCGTTGCGTTGCGTATGACAAGTATGTTTCTAGGCGTACAAATTTCAGGGTTCAGATGTCATAATGCATTGCATACGTTGCGTTCGTGGGATAAGTGTGTCCCTCGCCTTAAAGCGATGTCCAGAAACTGCGCTTGTTTTGAGGAATATTTTTTTTGTGCCAATAACTATATACAATTAATTACCTCGTAAAGACCCTTAAAATAATTGACAATTTGGACGCGTTTTCCGGTTTATACCGATTGTGGTACAGCACTATTTAATTTCAGAAGAGCAAAAACCAGGCAACACACGATTCACACGAAATGTCATTTTAGTCTAGGGATATTATGTCTATGGTAATTTCGTATACAGGCAGGATTTCCGATTGAAACATTGATCTTTAAATAAAATAGCGATTTCGTTTCATGAATATTTTTTTGTTTTTGCTCATAAAAAAGTATAATATTGATAGCGTAAGTATTATGCAGTGAACTAACGCGGAAGTGTGCAGCTAGACGAAATCATTCTAAATTTGATTGAAGCCATTTTTTTAGAGAAGAAGAAGTTCGTAACCAGGCAATAAATAAGTGTAAGTACCTAGAATAGTATGTGTGTAATTTAATTTATGTAATTTAAAATAATCAGTGTTTTAGATCATATTTACTATCATCACCATTACCAGGTTTTAACCGTCCCACTGCTGGGCATAGACCTCTCGTCTCTCTTTTCCTCTTGTACAAAAGGATTTTGATATTCAGACATGTCGGTGAAATGAGTCGCAGAAAACGATGGTCCCCAACAAGGTGGACTGGTGTTCTGGTCCATATTGTATGGAACTGTTGGATAAAGACATCGTTTGACCGATTGTTTTGTATATCATTCGGGGAAGACCTAGGCTGAGGACTGCTGATATTGCAAAGCAAGATAGAAGACTAATTTTGACGCGTAATCTCATACAGTTTTGTACTTAAAGGTTAAAAATGTATGAGATTATTAACAACGATTTCAAATATGACCATGTCACCCATTGATTGAACTGAAACATGGCAAAATGGTTCAATTGTCAGGTCATCTGTAATGCCGAGAATAACTCTTGACAATTTCGGAGCTAGTGAACGTGCCGATGGCCTGATTCAGATTCAAGACAGTTTCATGAGGTTAAATGACTGGCTGTGTAATTTCATTGAGTCTACGAGTTGTTTTCTCGGGCTGACCAGTTTTACGTGAGCTTGACTTAGGTATGTAAGGGTGATATAATGATATTTCACCTGTCCAATTTATTTGTCCAACGTCATTGCCTCTCACTCTCGCATTAAGCAAAATGTGAGACGCAAATACACATTGGACAAAGGTATTGGACAGATGGAATACCACTAAGACGGTCTTCAGATTCCACCATCGCACGCTCCTCAATAATTACCTATTATTTGTTTGTCATAGTTTCATCACTTTCATCAAAGTAATATGTTAATACAGATGTAGGTACTGCGTAATAAAAGGTGGTGACGTGGCCCTTTCGGCCACGACACCAATCTTTTCACAAAAAAAGCAGTCGCTGGTCACTATGTCGACCAAACTGTGTAATTACAAAAAAAAAGTGCATAATAAAATTATTTTCCATCGTTTCCTCACGGAAACGTACGAACGTAACGTGTCTTGCTATTTCAGTCAGTCTCGATATCAAAAGTAAGTACTTACTGAGGTTGAGTGAAGTAACATGACAAATACGAACGTTTCCGAGAAAATACGATGGAACTATACTGGATAGAACTATTATGCACTACATCTGTAAATACCTAAATCTTTAATTTATGTTCTAATTAAGTGATTTTTATTACATGAAAGATTTACAGACGGTTATCCGTCAACGGCCGGTTTTTGCCCGCCCGGATTAGCGAGGTCCTACTGTAGGTAGTCGTCATAAGTACTGGTTTGACGAACGACGAATTGACTCGCACTCGCCAAGCGCCTGGCGACACTCTTGCGCAGGTCAATTATTGCTTTGTCTCAACAAACTAGCCATATATATGCGTTCTGAACACAATGATTCAGGGGCACAAATCAATTTCATCACGAAATCACCAAAATTGCCATAGGTAGGAAGGTCTGCCGATGTTCTCACTATTTTTCACTCACTTTAAAAAATCATTTCATTAGCACGATATGAAAAGATAAGAAAAAGAAAACTAATATTGATATGCAAAATACGTAGAAATTGTGTTATAATCTATTTGTGAGGATAAACTAAGAGCAAAACAATATTATTGTCTCTGGGCCCGATTCGGATTTTGAAATAGACATCTATTAGACATCTTTTAGACATCACCAAGATACGATAACGATATGTTTAAGATCTAACCTGTCAAATTTGACATTTGCGCGATTCTGGAGATACTGTTGAACGATTTCCACAGGATATGACCAGCGCTCGAAAATTCGGATGCTTTTATACCTAAACTTAGCAAATTCCCGGAAACAGCTCAGCAAGTATGGAGTCGGCTTCTTAAAATATTATTTTCATTATTTAAACGCGTAAACGAATAGCGTCTCTGTTGTGTCGGGTGCGGGGCAGTCACAACAGTATACTTAAGGTCATAGCAGAGAGGGTGGATTGTACCTTCCTGAAATTTTGGGTTGACCTAATAATAATTAAATAGTTATTTAATGTAGTAGTAGTTAAGTAATTAACGTAGTCCTAGTCATAAGCCAAACTAACAATTCTATGGATAAAATTTATCTGAAATAAATAATAATAATAGGGCAGCTTGTGGCGAGCTGTTGGGGAGTAACGACCCCACGGACCCGAGTGCTCCCGAGAGTCGGTCAGGGTCTCCGTCTCCGGCGTGTCTTCGTCGGTCGGAGTGGACCCCAAGGGGACCCGCAGGACTCTCAGCTCTGGCTTGCCTTCATTGGCCGTCCAGAGAGGAGTCGCTAGAGCCATATGCTCCAGGGGTGGAAGTGTTAAAGGGCATAACGCCGCGAGTAACTTCGGAGAAAGCGCAGCACCACCTCTCTACACCCCTGAGCCGCTCATGCCGGTGTTGCGCCTGGCCGTCTTCACGATGGCGCATCAGGTGCCCATCTAACGAGTGGCGAGTCACCGCCTGCCTCGATAACACTGTTTAACACAATGTTATGGCAGGTGTCCGGAACTCTTAGCAATAGCCCAGATTTATTTTCCACCCAAATTTAAACCATAGACCAGGACTCTTTCCATTTTTCTATAATAGCTCGCAATGCCTGCTGAAACCGGTTTACGGGTATCTATTTATGTACCCGTGAATGGGTTCCAGCAGGCGTTCTACATGACATCAAAGCTCTCCAAACGGCCTCTACGTGTTGGATCTATATCCCCACGCACGCCTTATAAATGACCGGGCTTAAAAACCCGAGGGTTTGTAACGGAGATACAAATAATAATAATAAATCCGTTTATTTAAGACAACATAGGTCCAACACATCGCATTACAATTTACATAGGATTAACAATAAAATAATAAACACTAGAAATTTTGAAATATTTGAACATTCCTGACATTTATAAAAAGAAAACAACCAAATCACATTTAAAATATAAAACTGTTTAGATAAAAATAATAAGTTACTTAAATTAGAATAAAATCATTAAAATATTGTAAAATCGTTGTCAAATAAATTAAAATATAAAAATAAGTTAAAAATAATAAAAATGTCAACAAATAAAGAATTAATAATAATTATTATTATTTAATTTCCGGGATTGCGGTATCGTATAAAATATCAAGAAATAGTGTCAAAATATTTAGTTTATGACTATTTTCAGCGATTTTGTTAACATACCTACACGTTGGTAAACAGTTTTAACTACAAACAGGATGAAACAAAAAAATTGTGGTGAAGCATTTGAGAGCATTATTCATTTATGTTATTTAAATACTTTAATACGTATGTGTATATGTATCCTAATTGCCGGTATACCGGGAACTCCCGGTAAATTTATTAGCAAAATTAAATTGAGTCCGCCTCCATACTACTCAACAACAACGCGGTGTAGGTATTGAGGCCGAAGTTTAGGTATAAAAGCATCCGAATTTCCGATCCCTGGATATGACTTAGAGATCCAATTACATCTAATAGATATCTTACTCTATCTAACGTAAAAGTGACATTGGTTGCCCGAATTGCGCTGCAAAAGAGAACTAGTTGATATCTAAACTATAACGTATCTAGAATGGATCTAGTACGTGTCGTCTCTTGTGAATATCTTGAAGTTCGAATACGGCAGTCTGTAGATATAATCTTTAAATTATTTTGTAACCTTTAGACTGGAATATTTTATGGTATTTTTGAACTGTCTGAATAATACCTAAATAAAGACAATGCAATGCAGCAGATGTGAGTAGCAAAACAAATATGTAGGTAGATAATAATTTACTAAAGATATGTCCATCTGACAACGTAAAAAATAACACGGGATTTTTAGAAATAAAGACAATGGCTACAGTAAAACAATCTGTTTTCTTAATTACCTACGAAAGGTTGGGTAGGCGAGAGGTAGAAAATAAACAAAGAGTTTTTTTATTAAAGGAAACAATAGTAACTAAGGGATGTAAAACACCACGGGCTCATATTGTTTTAAAACGGAAATCTAAACATGTTTTATACAATGTACAATTAAGTGCGCTCTGTAGTTTTATAGGTTTGTAGAGAAAGTTCAACCCTTTACCAAATGTTTCAATATAACTTCGTAAACTTAATGTCAAATGGAACGATACCTACGTCGTTGTTCATCTGCGATTAGTTGGTCAGTATGGTATTTTGTACAGATAAACTTTAAACGGAAGTTGGCGAAATCCTATAGTTAGGGGGCCTAAACGTCGTACCCCTACCCGACTGCATTCATAATCATAAGTAATGCAATACATATTGTAACCAGTAAACATGTGCAAGGATCATGATCATGCACTTGCACCACACAACTTTTTCTGTTTAACCTAGTGCATGAACGGTATAGAGAAACCCCTAAGGAGCCTGAGGTGTCAAATCCACCATTTATACCTACTTTCCTGTATTTTCACGTATTCCCTGTCATTTCCGTCAATAAAATCCGTACGTTTTAATCCGTTATCCGACTTATCCGACAAACGAACATTAGTGAAAGACATGTTAGTTTTTTTCGCAAAATGCATACAAACAGAAGCCGTTAAACCGTTCAATGCATAGTAGACCATGTTTTATTAGAATAAAACATGCATGGTCTTCTCTTCCCAGAGTGACACAAGCCTACGTCACAATAACATTGCCACTTTGTATAGCGCTATTGCATATTATCATATAGCGCTGTCGCATGATGACGTAGGATTGTGTCAGTCACGTGGTCGGAAGAGAGTACCAGGGCCCTATTTCACCACGGTGACAGGTGCGACAGTTCGACAAATCTCACTGTTGCTGACGTCACAGGCATCCATGGGCTACGGTTACTGCTTATCATCGGGCGGGCCGTATTCCTATTTGTCACCATCATTGTATTATTTAAAAAAACTTTATTATATCGGCAAAAAACAGGTATTTCTCTTGCGATGTTTATGATGATAATGATGACAATTGTCACAAGATTTAAAAGAATTTTCGGTAATTCTTGACAGCAAATGTGTTCTGTGTCGGAATTTCGTGACAATTGTCGTGTTTCTTGTGACAATTGTCATTATAGCCTCGCAAAATAAGTACTTATTAACTGGCGATATAGTGGAGTTTTTTTTAATTAACATGTTGGTGGCAAACAAGCACACCGCCCGGCTGATGGTAAGCGGTTACCGTAGCCTATGGAACCGTCAGTAACAGTGATGTCGACAATTGTCGCACCTGTCACGGTGGTGAAATAGGGGCCAGGCGGAGTATATTATTATACCATGGTTCAATGATAACAAATCAACACGTTAACTGTAACAATTCCTTTAACATAATTTCTATTACGCCACCGCACAATGAAATCGTGATACAATGTACAATCAAGTGCCTTTTATGTACATGCGATAACAAAGGTGACATTGCCATTACCTGCTCAATCAACACGGCCTGTCTATTGACGGACTGGGTTAATGTCCACTCAATTATAGACCGACAAGAAATTGTAGAAATTAAAAAGTGGCAACATCGTAGTGCCGTCCCGTTTTCGTAGATTGATTTGAAAGGGACGACACTACGATGTTTCCACTTTTTAATTTCTGCAATTACTTGTCGGTCTACGAGTATAAGTTGTGTGTTTGTTCTTGGCTGTTTGCAAATTAATGTTAATATTATTTTGGCAAACACTTAGGATGCTTGAAGCACCTACTGTTTTGAGTTTGGCTACGCACCGTGGTTACTAGCTTTGCGGAACAATGCATTTTTATTTTTGTATAGAAAAGTATATAATTCTGTCAATGAACTTGACGTAGAATGTAGATGTGTGTGAACGTGTATTTACATATAGATAGTTGTAAAAAAACAATTTCAATTTCAGCAATTTCAATTGAATTTCAGGTTGCGCGGAAATACATACCTATTATACACATTAAGGAAGTTGTTGTTTATATATTTTATACCCTATATTTTTTGAGAAATCTAACACTATTTGAAAATTGTAGTTTCTCTAATACGGTTACCATTTTTTCTAATAAATGGCTCTTAGGAGTCTTAGGTAACTATTTCGATGTTTTTTAACATGTTCAACAAATTAATAATTTTATTACCCAGTATGTCCAAGTATCTACTCGTATTTATACGCCTTTGTTATTATCAGAACCACTAAATATTCTTATACTTCATTGGCTGTAGGTATAGCACTTCCATTCTTCCATTAATTTTCATCACTCCAATACTCCCAATGCAAGTCCCCATACTAAGTATCGTTGAATAAGGCATGGGCATGGGGCTAAGATCGTGCGCGCTGGCATCAATAATGTGTATGAGATCATTCAACCACTCAATCACACATACAGTCATACCAGTGTTGCCAGGTCTCGTTTGGAAAAATCTTTATCTGATGATGTGATGATAAAAACATTGCAGAATCTGTAAGTGCCCTTCCTAACAACTACAGTTTTACCTTTTTTTGGGGTATTCCAACTCGTTTATTTTATTCAAAGCTAAGTTTACTAAAAGTTATTTTTATCATTGTACACCTATTTTAAAACTACAGAACTAATTTGCAAAGACGAGACGTCAATCATTGTTAACAGTTGCATACTGAGACTTACTTATTGCAGAAAAAAATATATTCCATGGGTATGTTTTGTATGTAGAAGATTCCGAAACACTTTATTAGCCATCTTATTAAGATATTAGTGCAATGCCCAACCCAAAACCTAGATCCTCAGCATTTTATTAGAGCTGGCAGCTCTAAGCCATACTAAAACACGATCAAGTTGCCACGCCAGGCACCACCTTCCCTTTATGGTGGCGTTCGTTTAAAAGGGCACTTCGCAGATCACCTCGGCGCTGCCGGGTTCCAGCCAACATTCATAAGTGATTGCCTTTAATATTAACTCACAAAAGATGAAAGGCCATTGTAATATTTGTAATGCTATGCTGACATGCTTAATCAGGAAACGAATCTTGGTGTATAAATATTTTTTGAAAAGGTCGAATGTTTCTTTCGATTTAAAAATGGCCAGCTTCCGCGGATGACGGAATATTCGTCGTTTATAAACGGCCGAACTGAAGACGATGGTTTTAATTCAGCCTGGTCCAGAGGCTACAGAAATGTTTTATTTGTCAACCAATTAATTCTGGGCCACTGGAATATAAATATAATACTGGTCTAAATATTTTTCCATATTTAAGTACATATACATATGTCTTCAATATCTTGTACGTTGCGAACGGCTTCAAGCTTTACCTATTTAGTTAAAATTTAAATGCAACGTGATTATTGTGATAAAAAGCGGTTATAAAATTATAAATTTACGTTTTTACAATCTGCGATAAGACGCCGATGGCACCACGGCTTTTTACCCAAGCAAAGGAAGTGGAAATGTCCATATTAAAGTTGCATCCTTATCATATCATATTCTAATCAAACTGCAACACCTGCTCGTGTCATTACGTTGATTTTGTAATGGTTCAGCTTAGAATTACAACATACTTGTAACACGATGATCGGATACAAAATCGTGCAACAAGTACGCACGAATCGTTGCAAAAAATGCAAGTTTACGTGTTCTGTTCTGTTACAATTAAGTTTAAATACGCGAACATAATCGTTTCGTCATACATTAACTTAGACCAACATAGACTATTTGCATTTGAACAGCGATGTAAATACCTACTCTAAGTGATAAACAAAATCAATAATATCCGTAACTAACACGCCTGATATGGATATAGAATAGGAATGGCTATCCTTCGTAACCTTGAATTCCAGTTTTGAAATGCCATGGCGTATTTCTTATCTGCCAAATCCTGTTTAAGGATCGACCACACCGGCCCTCAAGAGGATAATGGACTGTTATTTATCTATGGGTACGAACATAGTCTCCTATATCCCTCCTGGATTTAGGAAGGCAAATGTGTGGTATTTAGCGGAGGTTACATTTAATCTCTACACAATATATAATTAGCCTTATAAGAATTAGGTCTAGGATTTACAAAAATTGTCAAAACAAAATGCCAGGAAAAGTAAAGGTAAAAGTGTGGATATTAAATTGAAGGAAAACCAAAAGGGGAGACAATTTTTTTCCCCTATGGACTTATGCATTAAATTATGGTGTGAGCAATCCTTTAGTTTCATTTAAAACTTATAGAATCATGATACAAGGCAGATAACTAGAAATACCAACTAGCTTGGGGTGCCTTTTGTTACAGCATGCATTTCACAACGCTTCACGCGTCATCAGTTGCACCGGATTAAAAGCCGGAACGGGTGTAACGGCGAAATATGTACATACATATGTACCACACTTACCTACTTCCGATTAATATTCCGATTGTTGCTAATCTTAGAAGGAATACATTAACTGCTAGAGTGTCGACATAGAAACAGCTAAATCCGACAGCAAGGTTCAACAAAAACTGTGTTTTTTTCGATTCGCCTCTTTATCGATCAGTTTCCCTGAACTAGGTGGAATAAAATTGAATTAAGCATTTTTACTTTTATCACTTGTATTAAATGCTAAAAATCGTGCCGGGGAGTAAAAAATCCTATCCCCCGTTTTACGTTATACGTTTCACACTTACTTCCGTTTAATATTCCGATTCCTGCTAATCTTAGAATAGGAATGACTGCTATAAAAGCCGTTCAAGTCCAATGTCGACGCTAAATTGTAGGTATAAACATCATTTTATCCGCATGATTTCCGGTCGGGCGCCATTAGCTTGATAGAAAATGTAACTTTGCTACAATTAACTTTGTCTTGGAGTCGCAGGTCGCAGATGAATAATTAGATCGACCATATATAGTTGTGGTAACTACATCTTTAGGTATTTAAATGAAAGTAAACAAAATGTACCCTCAAATGGCTCCTTAAGCCAGTTGAGGGTAGACGAAAACATTACACGATCAAATAATGTAGGTTAAAGTCAGGTCGTTCAGTGACTGATTCAGGCGGTTTTGTAATTGGTCGGTTAACCAATAAATGTCATAAGTGTCATAACTAAATACCCGAAAATTTACAAATTGTTTGTTTACTTTAATTTAAATACCTAAAGATAGAGACTACTTATATACAATTATACACACGCGCTTCCATCCTATGCGTACGAGAAGAATAGGTACTTACTAAATTACCTACCTCCCTATACTTCGTTATTTTTTAGCATTAGAAAGAAATTCGCAGAAGTAAACGTGAAGATTTTTAACGATTATCACTCATTAAGTGCCTGATTTAGAACATGCTTGCTTCTGCGAAGGTTTTTCTAATCTAACCCTAAACTGAGAACGTAACCGTTAAAATTTCAGCTGCTCAGTACTCATGTAAGTACCAAAACTAATTCTAAAAGTAGGTAAACATGCGCCATATTAATATAAATATGGTAAGAGTAACGCAGTTGATATGTGTTGTGTTTTATTATTAATAAGTAAAATAGCGCCTATCCTATATACGCGTCGTAATAAACTCCATCTATGAGCGGTCCATGCCTCCAGTAAACAGTATAAAATCGTCACAAAGAACCGGACTGGTCGGGGCGGTTTGAGATGACACACCTGGCAAATTATTATAAGGCCCAATAAAACAATACTGTAACTGTTCGCAATTACCAGTTCCTTCGGCGTACGCGACCAAACTGTTTACGGCGGTACCCTAATATATGAAGAGTATTGTACCTATTTATAAATTGCTATTTTATAAATCCAATTGAGTTGAGATTTACTGATTGACTTTTTTACATTGTCATAAACCTAGCTTATTCTTTCCGATATGATAGCAGCTCACTGTACCTAACAAATGTTTAATTATGCACTTTTTAAGATATATATATATATATATATATATATAACTGACTTTTTCCGTATGAGTATAGCTACCTAGATAGCTAGGTAATAAGATATATAACTGACTAGAGGCAGTTATATATCTTATTACCTAGCTAGCTGCTGTCTATCTATTGAATCATCAATCATAAATTCATCATCAATAGTAGATTGCCAATTAAAATTTATAAAGCATATTTTATTTTTAACTGAATTTATTTGAAAGTTTGAACTTACGAATGTGTCTCCATTGAAATTTAGCTATTTCAATAATACTAATCTAACTAGGTATACATTTTTAATTTAGCAGTTATCTCAAACTGCGGTTTTGCTGGAAGATTGTACAGTGATTATCAGTAGTATTGTAACTCCTTTGACTAGTCTACAAGAACACAAACTAAAACAAGTTTTCTTGCCAAGATAGGAAACCGCGTAAAATGGCAAAATATCCTTCGTAAAGTAGAAAGGCTTTAAACTTCTAGATTGTTACTGCCTTCTTCCATGGGTGCCTTATTTAGCCTTGTATCATTGTGCATATATTTACTATTTATTTTACTTACATCCGCCTACACTGAATAAATTAAACATGGCATATCCATTATAATGCAAATTGTGGATTTCAACTTAAATGTTAATAATATGTTGTGGAGTGTTTATCGACTATTTAGAATATTCCGAAATTAAGATTTTGCATTAACATACAGGTATATATTGTATCTTCTTATTTGTATATATTTAAGCGCTACAGGCTTAGGTACAAATAAATATTAGGGATCGAACAAATGATACTTTTAATACAATTTGACGACCAGTCTGGCCTAGTGGGTAGTGACCCTGCCTGTGAAGCCGATGGTCCTGGGTTCGAATCCCAATAAGGGCATTTATTTGTGTGATGACACAGATATTTGTTCCTGAGTCATGGTTGTTTTCTATGTATTTAAGTATTTATATATTATATATATCGTTGTCTGAGTACCCACAACACAAGCCTTCTTGAGCTTACTGTGGGGCTTAGTCAATATGTGTAAGAATGTCCTATAATATTATTTTTTTATTATAATAGCCTGGATTATAATGACTTAATCTTATACCTTTAAACGAGCAATTCTTGTATACAAATCGATCTAGCTAGGTCTTACCTCTGGGAAAACGCACATTTTAGAGTTTTTATATGTTTTCCGAGCAAAGCTCGGTCTCCCAGATATTGATCTTAAATTAAGTAAAGCGATCCCGTCGATACGGCTTATTGAAAATCTTTGAATCCTTATTTTTATATTTATCGCTAAATTGACCCCCTGTCTCTTAAAGTAACCCAGAACTTTGTGCCTACATATTTTATTATTAATATCTATCGATTGAGTTTCCTTATAATAGCAGGTCAACGATAGCATGATTTTTATGAATAAACAAGAATACATTTGTATTTGTGTTTATCTGGGTGCAAATTAATTCAACTCTGAAGCATAATAATTTTGCGGATATCCGCCATTGATTATGATTATTTATTGGGGCGAAATACTAGGAAATAAAATAAAATAATAAATTAATTAATATAATTATTACTAGTTACTAATATCACAACACACACATAGATGTTGGTAAACCTTTTTCGCGTGCACAGTATACGATCTACACAATACATACTTAATTACATAGTTACACCGGTAGGTAGTTATATATTTCTTGTTATGTGCTGAGCATCGTATTTTTCCTTGTAAACTGATTAAATAGAGCAACAATTAAATATCTAACCTATAATAAACGATCGACATTACTAGAACTGATATTTCTTTGTATTGCGATTTTGTCATGAACATACAGTGTCAAGCCAAACCCTGTAGGTATTCGTGTAGACATTCATTAAAAATAACATTATTTGGATAAATATTGTACTAGAAAGGGACAGGGTACTCCAGAACGTGATAAAAGGAATAACTGGACAGAGGAGGGATGAAAGAAACGTTATCATCATTCATCACCATCAGTATTCAGTATCACTTCCAAATAAGAACTCTTTAGGCTAGCTACGCTAATAACAGCAAAAAAGGTTCGATATGATGAGTTGTGCCAATAAAGAGTATTCTATCCATCTATATAACACGAACTAAATTCGTGATGGGTTCTTGAGTTGAGCTGAAAACAGAGCAGTGGATATTTTTATTTTTTCATATGCATACGGGATGCTTGATTCAAATAGATCAGTGAGGAAAATCCTGTCAGGAAATCATTTAGTGACAGAAATATCCGTATTGTAGGTTTCTTTATATGTATCTGTAATCAGCCTCGTGGTTCTTTAGAACAAATTTATAAATCTAGGTATTAGTTTTTGGTCTTTCCTCACTGCCTTATTTGGATTATACACCCGGTATAACATCACCTTAGAAAACCATGCATACCAAGTAGCGGGTAAAAATGACAGTAATTTATAAATTACTACTAACAGCAACGCTTAATTGACCTTCAGTGGGGTCTTATGTCTTTGGAATAAGGATTATGAGTTGCCAGTAAAAATCAGTGTGGACGATGGTAAAATACATTGTAAGTAAGGGGTATCTCGTTCGACAAGATAATTAGCCATGACGAAGAAAATCTCCGCTAAATTTGAATGGCGTCACAGCTTCCCAGTTTACGTCCAAAACGCACTCGCTTTTTAAGAAACTTTTGTACACTTACTGCTTTCTGGTTGTAGGGCACTGCCAGTACCGTACCAATGAGTGGCAACCATGTACGAAACTCGTACATACATACTGTCTTTTGGTTTTAGAGTAGTAGTGCCGCACAGACCACATACTTTTAGATGAAGCTTGTAACACGACTCGAGTTTATCACACTCATGTGAACGTGTGACGTGTGTGTTGTGCTTATAGCAGTTACCCACCAGCCGTTCAATTTCGTTTGTAACGTTACTTAAAACAGGCCGTTATTGATCATGGATGCAACTAAACTAAACGGCTTATGGCATTTATCAATTTAATCATAAATTAGATGCGAATCCACAGGGTGCTCAGGTATGCGAGCGCAATATGGACACATCAGGACAAGCACTGTCTCGCTAACATACCGCAGCGGCTTGCGGATCCGTATCAGTATTACCACCGCGTATGATCACATGCCTTTGTCTCATCAGTGACTGGTTTCTGTGATTTTTTATTGATATATTTCAAATCCATGTTGTTGCGTGCTCGCGCGGGAGGTAATCTACTCGTACCAATAACGCTGATCACGAGGAAGTCGGGAACCGGTTCTTCTGTCCGCCGCGGTGTCGCCAACGTTCACATGCCATTTATTATAATCCCTTCTACTTTAACACTAGGAAGTACCTGTACCAGTGATAGATAAAAATAAAGACTAATCTTTGTTGTGGATGACGTGACATAGTGAGGTCTCAGCTTCCGTAAAACCATCCGCTATAGTCCAAATGCTCCCAACGATTGTCCAAAATTAACTTTATCTTTGTTCAGGTGTGACTCTGACTGATCTGAATACCATGACGAGAAACACGAATTTGTATGAAAGTAGTTTGATGAAACTGGGAACTTTATAAGCGTAGTGAGTAGTGGACTTTAAATTTCGACAAGTAAGTTAGAGTTATTAGGTTCTCACCAACAGTGGAAAGTTGGCAACTGATGGAGAGGTCTCTATAATTTACCTGTCTATGCCACGAGGAAGTACCTATACCTTCAGGTACTCGTATGACGTGGTTGTTGTATTCATAACGGATTATAATCGCTGATTGCTGGTGGAAAATTTTATAGGGAAGATGCTTAGCTTTGGCGAAATAGTCGTGACATTGTTATTTCATCGTGCATATCAAACGCGAAATTGAATCCTATTTATGAGGGTTAAGTTTCAAATTAAAAGTATTATGGTCGAGATTATGCAATACTTACCTCTTATGATTTAGTAAAATTAAATTCCATGGGAATACCATAAAAAAAAATTAAAAAGACAATTAGACACTACAAAGTCTACTAAAGTGAAAATCGGTTACTAAGTTCGCAGTAACTTTAAACTTCAAAAAATATTTATCCAAGTAGGCTTAAAATAAGCACTTTTGACTTTTGCAAGTTTGAGACAATTTCAGAATGATGTTGTTATCATCAAAATCAATATCATTTAAAGTTCGAGTACCTATCGTCAAATAACTATGAAAGGGTTTTATACTGACGGAATTAAAAATTAAAAGCTTACCGTACGAAGTCATTAGTCAATGGTTGCAAAAATAAAAAATAATCGGGAATTCTTTCTACATATTTCAGAAAAATATACCAATGTAAAACCTTGCGGCTACAACGAACACTGATATTCATAAATCTAATATCGTTAAATCGTTATATATTTTTCCCTATATTCGCCTCTATAATGCAAGAGCGATAGACATGTAGATGGACAATCTTCGAATAACAATATTCGCGATATATCTCCCTCCTTCTCAAGACTAATCACTGAATTGGACTGCGATTAGGTATATGTGAGAGCCACGAATTACTCATCATAATAAACTTGCTGGATATTCTGGCCAAAAGTATAGGGCATAGGACCAATTGCTTCTGGTATACCAGCACCAGCACGCACTAATTTAAATAATGAACAATGTTGCCTGACGACCGGTTTGATCGAGGATCACACGAACAAGCCTGAGTAGATATTCACAAATCATCTTACCTCGAACGTGAGTGGTACTAACGTAGCTTGACTCCAAGATTTGCAACAACTATTCGCTATTGGAGATCAGTTTTACTTGTTAGATTGTAATGAACTAATGAGTAAGCATAGTGTTGTGAATCAGTCCTGCGTGGAAGTGATGGACTGCTTGTAGTCCGTCGAATATTCAAAGAAAACATTTTCGCAACTTCGCACGTCAAGATAATTAATGCTGTACCTAGATTATAAACCTTGTTCAAGCTTCTTTAAAGCTCTATTTGGAAATTTATAATAAATTGTCATCCTGGCACTATACACTTTTCCTTTATTCGTCTGGTTGCTCAGTGAGAAAACTAAAGGGTTAGTTGCGTGGTAGAGGGAAAGCGTAAGTAATAAATACCCCTTAGTATACTTTTCAATATTTCTGTATACGTTTATTATTTTATCATGGTTCTGTTATTTTTGAATCGAACAGCATTTAAGTGGTTTATTTTAGTGTCTAGGGCCTTCGGTGTTCGTTCAGAGTTAAAAAAGAAAAGAAACAGAGTTAGGTTTAATCAATCAATGGCCACCGATACAATGCACCCATGTGTACAATTGTACATGTCTGTGAAGCACGTGCCATTTTGATACTTTAGTGCAGCGGTCGGCAACAGGCGGCTCGCGAACCTCTCGCTTGCGGCCTCCCTGGCTATTTTGTATGTAATATTGACAAACGACAATGTCTGCTAAAGTCACAAATACTACCAAAGTGCGGCCCGCGTCAACTTCTTTAACTACTATGTGGCCCTTGGCTGCTAAAAGGTTGCCGACCGCTGCTTTAGTGTTCGGTGCACAACATAACAATTGGTGTGAAACGTTCCTTTAAATATCTTGAAACTTTATGTCTTCTATTAATGGCCGAGCACAAATTGAAACGCGCCTTTTATACGAATACTGACCGAGAACGACAATGGACTTTAACTCTTTATACTCGGAACTATATAATGTGTTGTCTTGCTCTCACCAAGAGGGAAAGCAGGGGATGGAGCATTGTGTCTTGAAAAACAGTTAATTTGAAGGGCAGTCAAACCACAGGACAGTGTCCTGAGCTGCACTGTTATAACCAAGTACTCGCCACAAGCCTCAAAATAACCAATTTAATTGTGAGCTTCGATAAAAATTTAACCAATATGCCAAAATTATTTCTGCCAAACGATATTTCTACCAAGTACCTGGTCTACCTAACATTATGCAATACAAAATTCTAATAAACAACTTTCTGCAACACATTCGTAAACCGTTTTTAACATATCGTTTTTTTTAGAACTAGGTGTGAAGGCTGATATATGTCCTATAAAATTCAGAGTAATTACCTATAAAATTCCAGAACCATAACAAACTTTTAAGAGAAACTACAAGACAAGCAAAAAGAGTTTCTTCATTACATATTTATTTCCATCTTTATGGTACTTAAACCCTGACCTAACCGGTCTTCTTGGAGAACTTAGGTACCTACCATTGACATATATCTAAGGATGGGCCTTACGGGCACTAAGAATGGTGCTAGTTCAGCGGTGTTACTGACGAATTCGAGCCAATCATGCAGTCTAACGCAACTAGTTGCGACCAATCGCGCGCGTGATGTGAACTCATCAACCAATCGCGTTGTGGCGTTAGACTGTATGATTATTGCCCGGAAGGCCAGTCCTTAGATATATGTAAATGGTATCTACACTTATTTCAGTGTTATGCGAATGTGAAATCGAAAAGATCTATAAAACTTACTCAGTACGTATGAAAACTTTCAACCAGGAGGTTTCAAACTGGATTTTAATTTGTACTTTTACAAGTACGCGGGGACTCTATAAAAAAGAAAAAAAAAACAAACATAATAATAAGTACCTACAAAGAGTCTCGACCAACACCTAGAGAGACTCTCGCTGGGTGGTTGGATCAAGGGTCAGATGCAGAAGGCGGTAATATTGGACACGGCGCGTATCAGTACGTCGTCGGTTCCTCACTCTGCGGCCCTGACCACCGGCAGCTTGGGCCAAGCCCCGCTGCCGGCGGCAACCTAGGTTAGGTTTTTTATAATGTGTTTATATGTATTTTTTATTGTTTTGTAAGTGTTTTTATATTTTACTTTTATATTCATATTATAAATAACCTAACTTAAGAGGAGAAATAAATAAGGAGAATAAAAGTACCTACAACATATAGAAATACATAGCTTTTGATATAATATTAAAAACACTGTTAAAAACAGACCAAAACTACTTATCAGAATCGGAATTTTCTTTTTATGCGCTCTCTAAAAATTCGAAGTTACATCATTTAAGAACAAAGGCCTTAAACCTCGCCCGCAGAGCCAAACAAAGCTCGCCAAGTTATGTTTTTATAAGTTCCTCAGAAGTAGGCCTGGCTATTTAAAACGTCACATAAATCGCGCCCGCGAAACGAAACAATAAGGGCAGCCATCTTTGTTTTTGTTTTTTCTCTGGGGCAATCAGTGGCTGAATAGCGGTATGTTATATAATGGCCGGTCAGATGTATGTTGGTCACCATATTGCTTTTTGTTGGACGGTTTCGTGTTCAAATGAGACGAATGCAGGTTAGTTAAAGGAATCATCTAACAAACCGACCGTCTTAATTAATGGATGTTTATTCTCATACCTACATAAAGGGGCCCACAGATTACCAGTTCGCCGGACGATATCAGCCTGTCAGTTGTTCGGAACTGTCACCTTTTGCGTTTAACTGACATGCTGATATCGTCCGGCAAACTGGTAATCTGTGGGCCCCTTTAGAGATTTTGTCAGTGTTTCTATTTGAGTTTTAGTTATAACAGGACAAAGGCCTCCCCAAGCCTTTTCGTGTTCTTTCGGTATATCGAATTATCGACACGAAACCACTAATAGAGAACCTGTAGGTACGACCCACAGGCTCTCAATCCCACAAACGAATGGGCGAAATGGGCCCATGTACAATTGTACGGTTAGTATCAAAAGTAATGGATCAGACTACGCGTCAAATGACATTCTCTAATAGCATGACAAAGAGATACCTATGTCTCTTATATGTAAAATAATTATTAATTAAACTGTGACAGATACATTGAATGTAACCTGTAGAAAATTAATGATATTCTATACCTTTATTTGGTAAATAAATCCAGGGTGGTAGATACTTTTGGAGCGTTGCTTCATCCGCTATTATTGATGCTGTCTGTACCTAAATACTAAAAACTGAGTGGAGTTCTGGCAACTCTGCGAGTTGTATCAACTACCTTGGCTCTCCTGACTATCTATTCTTTTCTTTTCTGATTCAGCTTTGCAAAAAACAGAAAAATTATAATATCTTGTCTTTTAAAATTCATAGTTCAAAAATGTATTCCGCAAGTAGGCCGCGGTTCTTTTACAAATAATTACAACGGTTACAGTGACATCATATATGTCGAAGTCTAGTCAAAGGTCCCACTTTGTCGCATACCGTAAGGACGAGATTTGCTTGTATCTTTATATGAATAACCTGTCAAAGCGTCCGTAATTCCTTATGGCAAGCGACAAAGACAAAGACATGAAAAATAGATAGCAACAGAAACGTAAACTCTCCATGGTTACAACTTCTTAATATCCCAAAATAACCTAGATATACGAGGTTAGACAAAGTCACCGGTTTGCACTCAATCATCTATTAAATATTTAATTTGATAAGATGTTTCAAACAAGATTTATAACGTCGCCTGCTGGCTCTGCTGCGTCGAGCTATTAATGATACTTGATAACAACGTAGCGTCAGCAGATTATGGAAATAGAGTAGATAATTAATAATACAATATGGGATCGTAGGTTTAGTAGGTACTTACCACAACGTGGGCCGTCCCGTCCTTTTGTTTGCCATCACTACGGCTGTGTGGATGACAGTCCTGTCTTTCTGGCGGCTTTGTACCACGGAAGCTAACATTTTTACCATGGTGCCATCGCTTCTAGTTCTCCCATAAAGCACTTCGTTCGGCGCCAAAAAATAACATATTTAGAACAATATTAACATGCTGACTATACTGAACCCCTGCCATATACTGGTATCGTCATCACCACTAGAACGTACACTACGCCCGGTCCGGTGTATTGTGTATTAAATACATAATAATATTACAAATTACAATATCGACATTAGATACCATTTATTTGTTGTTGACATTTCATTTAGTTTTGGTATTAATTCGTTTATGTTTTGATATTATTTCGTTTAATAAATAAATATTAATTAATATTTATGTCGTAATTTAGCCATTTGGTATCTTTTCTGCTTATTTTTTTACTCGAATGTGAAAATTAATTTATTATGATTGAATAGATTAGTTAATTCTGTTAAAACATTAGCTCATCCATAAAACTGGAGATATTATAATTATGTATTATAGTTAGATTAATTCGGTATAGGTACAATTATACGGGTTTCGGAACCCGGATATATTAGACGTAGGCATTTTTTAGTGGATTGCTTATTGCCATAAAATTTACAATGAAAGAGATCAAAAAAGCAGTATTTTAATGTTCATAGTAAAAGTTACCTCTTATCCTAAGTTTATTAATCCTATGTAGAAACGATTGGCCGTTTCTTATTTATTGTGGTGTAATTACTTAAATATATTGTTCGCATTGTAGGTACCTACCTACCTACTTAATTACGTCATGTCCTGTTGTGCCGAGCACATTACTACTTAATCGTTAATTGGATTGTATTGTTTTTGTTTTACCATTAGGTATGTTATTGTACCTAATTATTGTTTAGTGGTAAATTATAAACAACTGAAAAATTATGAGTTGCTATTTGTTAATTAATAATTGAATTGTTCATCGACCTTTAACATTATACTACATAAAACCCCATATTATGTTTCAGATTTATTAAATGAGCATAATCTAGTCTACCTTCTACTAAACCTTTAGGTTTAGTAAGGTAGTCCGCTACCGTAGCGCACGCCTGGCGGCTGTGACTGCTGGAGCTGTGAGATACACTTGGTCACGACATGCGTAACATTAGCATGTTTCTTAAGAACCACACAGTGTATTAGTTTATTTCGTATGTGCATTCGCCAACGTCCATACCACATTGAATACACCGGTTCTCGTCCGATCACCGAAATTAAGCAACGTCGGGCGTGGTCAGTACTTGGATGGGTGACCGCCTGGGAACACCACGTGTCGTTGGCTTATTTGCATTTTTTAATTTTTTCATCTCTTTATTGGAAATAGTAAAACAATCCTTCATATATAGTAAATATGTTTTTCACTTCTCATGCTCAAAAAGTGCACCTTTATGTCGTGCGTAGACGACATAAAATCTCATTTTATGTTCTAGACCTAGAGCATAAAAGTAAAATTTTCTTCTAAGACTAAGGTAATCGGTCTCAACAGCCAAACAGTTAAAACATATTGCACAATTTTACTGAGCATTAAAATTGTGTAGATGACAAAACTTGTTATATTATTTTATTTTTGCTACAATTTATTAAAAATCCGTATATTCTGTAATTAAATTTAGTAAATCACATAAATACGAGTTGATTATCGTTCAAAAATGCTCCGAAATGTTTGACTTGGCAGAAAACCAAGCGTCTGAAAATCTGATCACATGTTGGAAATTAAAAAAAAAAATTAAAAAGTTAGTTGGCGGGAATTGGTTATGTATTATGTTCTTTCGCTTTACCACAATTTCGTGGTGTAAATTGCCGTGAAAAATATAATTATTTTCCTCGCAATCGAAGTGAAAAGCAGAGTGTACAACAAGGGCATAAATGTCCATTTTTACCCTCGTCTACTATTTTGGTCTTCGCTTCGCCTCGCAAAAAATTGCCTCGGGTAAAAATGGGTCACTTTATGCCCTTGTTGTACAATCTACTATTTTTTAGGTGTATGAAATTATTATGTATGACGATTTATAAGAATGTATTTTTAATATAGACCTTGTTGTCTGATTCAAATTTTATAATAAAATAAAGGCTTATTATTAACCGGGCAACTAAATTATTAAACAGGAACTTACACTGGGCATACAATAATATAATTTGGCTGTGCATTAATATTTTAGCAGCAATAAATTTATATTGGCATCAAATTTAAGCATCATATTATTAAAAAACTGGCAGCAAAAATCAAGCCACCCAAAAAAATTATAGGGAACTTGAATTGATAGGTTGGCGTCTAAAATAATAAGTTGGCAACTAATATTGTAAAGTGATCAAAAACTTTGGTTGTTTGTACATAAACAGAATACCTAAGATAACTATATACATAAGCTTTAAATACTCAATTTTTTAATAATTTAAATTTATACATATGCATACCTAAATAGTACTTTAAATTGACAAGTTTCCTTATCCACAAAACACCACAAATTTATTTACGTATAATACCCTACTATACTTACTAATACTTATAGTCGAAATTCCTAATCATGAAACACCTAATGGCCATTATACCATTAGGTCTTTAAATTTTAATTACTAATTTCAATAGTTACCACTGTGTTCTGCCAGAGTCAAAAGATAGGTGCGACGACGAGCGAAGCGAGGAGGAGCGTGTTAGGTTGACCGTGTAGCAGTTTAAATTAATAGATAGCCGTTTTCTTTTTAAAATGTACTTCATAAATAGTCTCCAATATAATAATTCAGTTGCCAAATAAATATTTGGTACCTGCTTTAAAATAAACAAAAGTTGTAACGGCATTAAAATACAACTCATAGTTATTGATATATTTTAAGGCTCCGTTTTAGTTGCCAAACTATTAATTTTAGTACCCATATCTATTATTTTAAACAACCCAAATTCGATTAATTACTGGACCGGTTAAATACGTGCCTAAAATAAATATGTATATTTTATTATTAGATGACCAATATTGACGCAAGCGAACATGTAAATCAATTTGACCGTTGATATTGTTGATAACCAGGTTTCTTCCCGGAAACCAGTATCTTACTATAAACAAACACAATCTCATACCGAAAAGAAGCGTATTGTTTTCGCTTTCATTCAGATAAGTGATCCATTAACATTTATCGTTGCTAATAATACGCTATTGCTGTTCCCATTCGAACCAGCGTAAAATGATCTCTGATTATGTCTTATTGAATTCGGTAAGAGATCGCAGTTTGTACTAATTTGTGGCAGTAGTTTGGTAAGGTGTGAGAATGTAGTTCTTTATCGTAGTAAAACTGGGTCGAGCGCTGATAGCAAACGTACCTATTTCCGCGATTGTGCTAACCTCACCACGGATAATAATCGTGACGTTGTAAAATCATTTTGATTTAGGAATTTATGGCGCGAGAATACGCAACGCGGTCACTTGATAGAAACGTATAAAATAATCACAGTCCAGTCACTACAATGTACCCGAAATAAGCGATATTTTCACTCGGAACATGAATGGAAGACTGAGAGGACACTTTGAAACTGAAACTGGCGTAGAGGAATAGCAACCCCAGACGACACTTCCTGTCCTGTCTAACCGCGTAGTGCAAGTGTGGTTCAGCTTGCCCGAATCAGTGATCAGCAGTGCACCCTCAGTGAACTCTTTTAAAAATATCCGACAATCGTTTTTGAAATAAATAGACAAAACACAAATGGACATTGGCAGTCCACATACCTATCAGCCTTAACAGTAAATCAAATATGTGAAAACTTTTTCGAATGACTTTTCAAAATAAGAAGCTTTAGAGTGCCAGGCCCCAATTTCACCACGGTTACAATTGTCAGTGACATATGTCGAGCGACAATTGTCAAGCGACAGGTGACATATTAAAATTTTATAAAATATTTTCTATAGAAATACTTACAAACATGACAGGCATTTTGCTACAATTATATGTAGTATTACAATTATGTTGTGAAACAAGAATTATTTTTTCTAGTCGACATATTTGTAGAATTGTCGGTGAATCTTGACAGGAAATGAGTTATATGTCGGAATTGCTATTTCTCTTGCTAAGTTTATGACAATTGTCACAAGAAACACGACAATTGTCATAAACTTAGCAAGAGAAATATCTGTTTTTTTCCGATATAATAAAGTTTTTTTTAATAATACAATGATGGTGGCAAACAGGAATACGGCCCGCCCGATGGTAAGCGGTAACCGTAGCCCATGGATGGATGCCTGTGACGTCAGCAACAGTGATGTTTTACAATTGTCGCACCTGTCACCGTGGTGAAATTGGGGCCAGGTCACAAGGGAGGAAAATTGTATATTTATGGCGAGGGCGTACATTGTATGCTGAACGAGATGAAGGGCTTTTTATTTCGTGTATGTTGGAAAAATTCAAAGAATTGATTTTAAATACAGGCATTACGCAACATTCCGCTTAGGTTAGGTATGCATACGGAAGTCTTCTGGCAAGCCATATTTCTGCCAAAAGTCACAAGTTGAACCACCTTAACCACCTACGATGATTACCTAGCTTTGCTCAAAGGTCACCTGTTGCCTCGAGCCATTTCGTCCACTTTTTGTATTTCAAAGTAGTAGCAATAAATAAAGAAGTGGTTAATAATTAAATATAGATTTATTAAGATCGCGCGATGGCCATGATCGATAGAGTCTATTGATTCCTTTTCTATAAGAACTTACAACAATTCAATTCAATTCAATTTCTTTAATGTTAAAATAACACATGTCAAACAAAATCACAATATAATTACAAAATATACAACTAACACTAAACACTAAACTAAAAAAACCCTAACACTAAATTAAAAATACATAACCAGATCAAGGAAAGAAGAATAAAATAGCAATAATAAATACAAATGACAAAAAAAAAACAATCATTAAAACTTATACATCACAAATGTCATTATTTACGAAATAGGCATGGTATAATAATATACTCCGCCTGGTACTCTATTCCGAGATTCGCGTATGACCTAACTGACACGGGCCTACGTCATCATGCTGTTTACAGGTTCTCAAACTTTAAAATGTGGGAGAATTTTAACCAACGGTGAAAATTATTTTAACGGCATTAATTTTAAGTTATTCATGTAGAAACATAGTAAAATAAAACAAATCTAATGTATTAAATTAAACTTTATTTATCTATACAAGACAAACGTTTAAAAAACTAATTCACAGTTACACATTAATTACCAAGCTTACGACGTGAAAAGTTTGGAAAACACTGCGACTGCTGACACTGAGCGAGAAGGAAATAACAATTAACACGCGTTCGACAAGGATGACGGTCAGGGCATGAAGTTATCTAGATCCGAATTGTCAAATGTGACAGCGCTATCCTGTGTTGTCAGTAATGTAAACAGAATTACCCGAACGTCTGAAATTTCTTTCGTGAATCGGAAGATATTGCTAACGAATAATTAAAAATGACGTGTTATTGTAAAATTTAAGATAAAATACATTATAAATGAAAATTATAAAATTATAAAGAAATATTTTAACTTATTAACCATAGCTATAATGTACCCATGTAACATGTTATGTTGAAATAAAGTGGCAATGTTATTGTGACGTAGGCCCGTGTCACTCTGGGAATAGAAGACCATGTTTTATTAGACCATGGAAATAGGCTGCATTCCTACTAGTCAAATCAGCTTCTTTTTTAGAACTGTCAAAACGATTTTTTAGTATGGAATTTATATGAAAACAAATATAGTGACGTCACGGTAAACTCACCTACTTTTTATATTTCAATCCGATTTATTAAATACAAATTGTGTATAAAATAGCTGATATCTATGTTTTTCTAATAATTAACTGGTTTATTTCGTGCACGGTTTGAAATAATTTATTTTAAGTACATGAAACATCCCTATTATTTAATGTCAAATTTACTGTAGAATTCCCTAACCGTAAAGAATGCCTTATCAATTAAATAGGCTTTCAACTTTTCAACAAACAGGTCATAAGAAGCCGCCTCTTTAATCTCACGGCTCAGGATGTTAAAGATTTTAATTCCAACTACCCCCGACGAGTTGGATGTTTTCGCAAGCCAGACAAAGACAGACTTAATGTCCCTTTTTATTTTGTTCAGGTTGACGCATCACATATTCACTTTTGTGTTTATACATGTACTTCGCCACTTCAAGAATATATAAAGAAGGCACCGTTAGAATTTTTAATTCGCGGAAATACTCTTTAGTCGGAGTAAATGGCGGCACCCCAGACAACATTCTAACAGTCCTCTTTTGTAGCAAGAATACTCTGTCCCTATCGGCTGCCAGCCCCCAAAGGTCAATACCGTACGCTAAGATTGAGTTCACATACGCATAATATGCCATACGGAGATTCTTACATGATAGTGCAGGAGCGAGCCGAGACAGTGCAAACCTAAAGACCTTTTAGTGCAACCTAAAAGATGGCGACTAAAATTTGCAGCTCGCTGTACTGTAGGTTGTTGTTGTTGTTGTTGTTGTTGTCTGTCCTAGGGCACCCCGGAGGTGCATAGGGCCTCCACAAGATCCTTCCACGCCTTCCTGTCTTGAGCAACCGTCTTGGCCTCGTTCCAGCTCAGTCCTACGGCTGTCAGCTCGTTCTCTACGCTGCGCCTCCAGGTGTGTACTGTAGGTACCTACTTTTTAATAAGCACTAACGTAATCGCTAATTGTAGAGTTGCTAATATGCCGCATATCCTATCCATAGGAGGTGGTTATGTCTCCATTTACTTTAGAGTCGCAATGAAGCTCAGTCTCATAATTTAGTTAAAAAGGTTTAGGTATGTAGCTAAGGAAGTCATGTTAGAAAATATGGGAGACAAAACATAAAATATTGGATCGGATGAGCTTGGAATCTATTAAAAACATTGGTCTTGCAAAATTACTTAATTTATAAGCACACAATAACGGAGATTTCTCACCAAACTAGAGCTCCATGAACCGTTGTAGCCCCCCGCGATAGCCTGCCAGTCGATAGCCATGTTATCACCGTGACCCCTCTCGGCCCTGTGATAACATACCCTAATTCCAGCGAAACTGCAGCGGAACGAGACGAACGAATACAATATTCCCTTCTTAAACTATGTTGCTGACACGAATTTAGGCATACCTACAGCAATATTAAAGGCAAACATGTAGGCCTAGCACATGATTGGCGCGACAGTATCTCGCGGCGAGATAGACTACCCGTATTTTTCTAATTATGTTAATAAAAGAGGGACGGATAATATTGGTGTAATATTTTATCGAACCGAAAGTATGATGTGTCACCAGAATGACTTGTTTGTGTTTTCAATCGGACAAACTGTGGATATAGATTTGGCCTAACTAACCTAACCTAAGGAAGAAAATGAATAAAGAGTACAATAGGTACTTACTTTGTAGTTTACATTCAAATGCTTAGGTACTCGAGTTACCGAGTGTTATCACTGACACACTTTCTTAAGCCATTAACCTGAAGTAGCATGTTTCAAGCAAGATTGCTCATTTCATGGATTTGCTGTTAAATTCGTGAAGGTAATACGAGTACGAATTGCAGAGATTTACAATATAATGGGCAACGTTCGATAATAATTATTGATGGTATAAGATGTGTATAAAAAAACTGTGCATGAAAAACTGTGCCTCCAAGTTTGACAGTTGAAAAAGATGGTGCTGTTAGGCGTGTGGTGTGATATGTTTTATTTTGTCTAAATAAAAGTAAGTAAATAGAGATACCTATATACCAATATTAGAATTATTATCGGCTGCTATTTAACTGATCACCAGATTTAGTAAAATTTAATACCAAAAAAATCTATTTTACCACCCTAAAATAATAAATGATCACCAAAATTATAACACCATTTTAATGTGAAATGATTACCAATTTTATTACATTTTACTATCCTATTAAAGGAAATGACACCAAACTAATCATTATTAACCCAAAAATAGTAAATGATTACCAAAATTCAAACCTCTTTTTAATGTGAAATGATAACCAAATTATTACATCTTGCTATCCTATTAAAGAAAATGACACCAAAATAATCACTGTAAACCCAAAAATAGTAAATGACCACCAAAATTAGAACTCCATTTTAATGTAAAATTATAACCAAATTTTTAAATCTTGCTATCCTATTAAAGCAAATTACTCCAAAATAATCATTGTAAACCCAAAAATAGTAAACGACCACCAAAATTGTAACCAAATTTTAATTAAAAATGTGCAAATATTTAATATATTATCGTTATCCTATTAAACTAATTAATCCACTTCGTCACCTTTTTCTAGTAGCATTTTATTTCTGTAACAGTCGCAGTTCTAACCTAACCTAACCCACTTTTCTAGTAGCATTTCGTTTCTGTAAGGGTCACAGTTCAAACCTAACCTAACCCACTTTTCTATTAGCATTTCTTTTCTGCAAGGGTCGCAGTTCAAACATAACCTAATCCACTTTTCTAGTAGCATTTCGTTTCTGTATGGGTCGCAGTTAAAACCTAACCTAACCCACTTTTCTAGTAGCATTTCTTTTCTGTAAGGGTCGCAGTTCAAACCTAACCTAACCCACTTTTCAAGTAGCATTTCGTTTCTGAAAGGGTTGCAGTTCAAACCTAACCTAACCCACTTTTTTAGCAGCATTTCGTTTATGTAAGGGTCGCAGTTCTAACCTAACCTAACCCACTTTTCTAGTAGCATTTCGTTTCTATAAGGGTCGCAGTTCAAACCTAACCTAACCCACTTTTCTAGTAGCATTTCGTTTCTGTAAGGGTCGCAGTTCAAACCTAACCTAACCCACTTTTCTAGTAGCACTTCGTTTCTGTAAGGGTCGCAGTTCAAACCTAACCTAACCCACTTTTCTAGTAGCATTTAGTTTATATAAGGGTCGCAGTTCCAACCTAACCTAACCCACTTTTCTAGTAGCATTTCGTTTCTGTATGGGTCGCAGTTCAAACCTAACCTAACCCACTTTTTTAGCAGCATTTAGTTTCTGTAAGGGTCGCAGTTCAAACCTAACCTACTTTTCTAGTAGCATTTTGTTTCTGTATGGATCGCAGTTCAAATCTAACCTAACCCACTTTTTTAGTAGCATTTCGTTTCTGTATGGGTCGCAGTTGAAACCTAACCTAACCCACTTTTCTAATAGCATTTCGGTTCTGTGAGGATCGCAGTTGTAACCTAACCTAACCCACTTTTATAGTAGCATTTCGTTTCTGTAAAGGTCGCAGTTCAAACCTAACCTAACCTACTTTTCTAGTACCATTCCGTTTCTGTAAGGGTCGCAGTGCTAACCTAACCTAACCCACTTAACTGATAGCAGTTTAACCTACTTTTCTAGTAGCATAACGAAATGCTACTAAAAAAGTAGGTTAGGTTAGGTAGGTATGCGGTGCGGGGTACGGGGGGTTGAGCGGGAGGGGCTAGTAATTTTGGCATCAATTTACTTTATTTGGTAATATGTATACATTTTTTGGTAATCATAGTGGTTTATTTAGGTGAAAATATCGCATTAATTTGGTCTTCAAGATTTGGTGATCATTAATGATTTTTGGTGATCATTCAATATATTTGGTATTTGAATACAATTTGAAGTGCAGTCGTAATTAAACCGGTGGTACTTTTGTATTTATAGGCCTTATTTTTTTGGTGTTCAGTAATTTTTTTTGGTAAGCATGATTTTTTTATTTAGGGTACCAAAGTATTTTTTGGTGGTCATTATATTTGTAGCCATTATTATCCCCAATTTATGTTCTCTGTGTGTTAGACTTCGATTATACATCATTGGTTAATATAGTGCGTCAAGCAAATCGTGTCAGTAGCAATGTAAAGCAAACTAAAGTAGGGCAACACTCAAAGAGTAGTATTGCGCTAATTAAAGCAGCAATGGACAATGTACATCGAACCAAAACTTTTTTTCCGCTGAGCGCGCCCTATCCTATTACGTACGTCAATTCAACTTGTCACTCGCGGATTCTCTATTGAAAATGTTTGAAATTGTTATTACTTAATAGGTATGGACCGACAATTTAAAAGCGGTGTGTGATGTTGTTAAAAATGATTAACTAATTTGAAGATCTCAAAATAAAATTAGAAGTGGACTATGCCGTTAAACAAGAATGTATTAATAAAATCATTGCTTCAGATAGATGTCCTACTGGATTTTAATATTTTATTAGATTTCTCAGTTGGCACTGTAGGCATTGTAGGCACCTTAGCTTTGATTAAGCACAAACTTATCTAATATATTGGTATAATGGTGACACAGCAGAAATATCTCTTGAAATAGAATCGATTCAGAATGTAAACAAACAAGATGATGGCTGTCATTCACGATTCACATTCCACAGATAAAACACAGATGACACGCGCTTTTCGAATTATTCGAACACAGTGTTGCTAACCCGCGATTTTTCAAATTTGCCGCCGTTTGCTACTGACGAGATTTGCTTGACCCAGTATATGTACATATTACCATCGCCCAAACTGTTAACTGACAGTTCGTAAACCTTATTACAAAAGGCATAAGGTCCACCGATGGATAGTTAAGAGTGTTGCGGTTTGTACATATAGGCTGACATGTAGCAATTAAAAATTATCTCAATGCTCATAGTTCTTCCACGCTCCACCACGTTGTATATTATTATCTTATCTTTAGCTCCATTGTAAACCACTTCCGACTTTGCAATATGCAAAAATAACACACATTTAATACAAATGGCGGATTACTTATCACGTTATACACCGCGATTGCCTACTTATAGCTTATTATACGACCGACCGACAGAGATGTTTGTAAATTTTAATTTTAATCCCTTTATTTTTTACTTTACGTAAAATGAAATAAAGTCTTGATTTGGAAATCCCGGTCCAAAACTAGATACATATATCAAATGCTTGTAATGTAAACTTTATGTAAATTGCTCTAAGGCAGAAAGTCACATGTATTAGACATATTAAGCGTCATTAGCGCTGAATTGTCCTAATGTGATTAGGATTTAGGAATAAATGCAAAAGAGGTACATATAAAAGTTACATTATTCTGAAAAACGTAACTTTCAGTTAATTATGTACCCAACTACGTAGAAGTAATTGCGGTGTAGTTATATCCATAAATATTTAAACTACACATACTATAATATTTGTTTACAGACTGGTCTGGTCTGAGCAAAAATATTTGTGTTTCGCAAAACAAATTAGTTGCATTAGTGCCTAATTTGTTTAAAAATAAATTCACTTACCTTCGCATGTTTTTATAAATATTCTTCGGCCAGGTTGTTATTGATATTATTAGGTATCCTTTCGTATGCCTTGTCCCGTATTCGTACCACACAATTTGGACTGTAATAAACAATTTCAAGGTTTATTAATTCAGTAGCAAATTTTTGGCAAAGGCATACGAAGAGTTGATAATATTGATATGGTAGTACGAATATAGTAGCTAATGCACAAATGATGTATATTTTTTACCCATTGGTCTATAAAGATATGTAGTCCTAGCAACAAATACCTACTAGATTATTAGAGCATACCGATTAGATACGTTTATCTAAGTCTATTTATTATATCAGTGACTTACCAAACTAAATATATCATTGAGATTTGATAACTTTGTTACTAAGGGGTTCCACCTATCCAATTTCTTTGTCCAATGTGTATTGCGTCTCACATTTTGCTTAATTAAAGAGTGAAACGCACTAACATTGGACAAAGGAATTGGACATTGTTGCATTTTTATATCTGCTCATTATTGAGTCAAAGTTGACTGCGCAGCTAATATTGATATTTATGGTAATATGGTCTTTCCTAAGCCTATCTTTATAGCATTTAAAAGTTTCTGCCACGCTTAATTGTTTTTAATATAGTCACGTATCTCTTCACACGTCACAGGGAGCGCGCTTTTTGCATATGTGCCTTTTTACGCGCTGCGCGAGAAAAAAAAGTTGAAAGTTTTAGAATAGAATAGAATAGAATAGAATAGAATAGAATAGAAAAAATAAAGGGATTAAAATTTTAGGGATACAATAGGTATATACTTAGCAGGTTCATTAGAAACATTTGAATCTCACGGGAAGTAGAATAGATTGACATCTTCCAAATAATATATGCGTGTAGCTAATTGATACTGTCTGTAGGTACCATAGTTTTTAAAACTTGCGCGTTTTGAACACATAATATTAACTCACATTTATAGACGAAGCTCTGTTTTGACATTTTACTGGGACATCAGTTAGCCGCGACCACAACCAGTGAAACCTGTGTCGAAACGTCGGTAAATAAAGGTAGTAAAATAAATTCGCGATAGACCCGTCTATAAATGTGAGTTAATATGTACTGTAGTTGTGAAACAGAGAAACTGTAGAGCACGCTCACTTCAGCCGTACGAGTGGCGCCTTCAATCTGAACAGAGTGAGGTCAATTGACAAGTAATTGTGGAGTCGTCGACTGCTCAGCTCTGGACGCGTGTTCCTATTCCTATTGCTATACTAGTGTACACGAGTCCGTCATTCTGAGTATCTAACCACAGACACAGAGTCCACACACGAAGTCATAATATACAAGGTGGCTAAAAAATAACTGCATTCCCGTTGCCTGGGAGGTTTTAGGATTATGAGCAACTTTTACTATGGGACCAACCCCGAAATCGCGAAAATAAAATTTGGCTGGTCCATTTTCTATGGGAGGGTAATTTTTTTTTCGCGATTTCGGGGTTAGTCCCAAAGTAAAAGCTGCTGAGTATAATCCCAAAACCTCCCTGGCAACGGGAATGCAGTTATTTTTTGGCCACCGTGTATATTTTGTTATATTACGATATCTTATAGCAAGGCATCTTAAGGTGAGATTGACGCCACAGATCTTCAACAGACAAACAGAATGTATAAAATAAGTAAATTGATAATTGACCGTGAAGTATCGGAAATATTACTTTTTGAACATGACGACACAAACCTATTTGAGAGTATAATGTTCTTCTCAGGTTTCATTCGCCTCGGCTCGGTAAGTTACTCGAACAATATCCTTACTATCAATTTACTATCATTCACGTGCCGGTGTCCTTTTTCGACACACTAAAATTATAACTAGTGCGAGCAAGATGGATGCTCTGAACGGCGAGGAAGCTTTATTGTGCGGAATAGGAACCTGTGCCGATCCTATTTATTTACGAACATGGTTGTTTAAGAAGTTCAATTGCTACAGGGTACTGTAGAGTCGTTTTTGAATAAAGTTCAGAACGATCTGCGTTTGGCGTATATATCTATTAGATTCGTCAATGAATAAGGTTATACTATTTACTTAGAAATAGGAGAGGGATGATGGTAGGAGACCTTATACGGCGTGACAACTTTTTCCTAAACATCCTGGAAGGCAGGATTGAAAAGACAAGAGAAGAAGGGAAACCTGAAATTACTTATCTCATCTCAGCCAAATAAAAAATAATGCGTCGTATGAGGAAATTAAAAGATTGGCACATGAAAGAAATTATTGGCGATTACTCCATCGACAAGAGCAAAACTCTTAAGATAAGATGATGATGATCTCCTTATTGAAACAAACATAAATTAGAGACAAAGCATGGGTACTATCTCCCAAATTCGATTCAAGAAAATATCGTAAAAGCGGAATTTTAGGATGCAACCGGCAGAGCGCTAAGATAAGAAGGAGAAATACGGGTTTTACCTAAAATTACCTCTGACCCACTTAAGAAATATTCTTTTAGTTGTAGTGTTTATCCGTGGCAAACTATTAGATAAAAACAACAGTTTTTTTTATTTGTTGCGTAATATCGTAGTAAAAGATAGAGTAAAAGGTAGGTAAGCACTAGTGTGCCAATCTTTTAATTTCCTCATACGACGCATTATTTTTTATTTGGCTGAGATGAGATAAGTAATTTCAGGTTTCCCTTCTTCTCTTGTCTTTTCAATCCTGCCTTCCAGGATGTTTAGGAAAAAGTTGTCACGCCGTATAAGGTCTCCTACCATCATCCCTCTCCTATTTCTAAGTAAATAGTATAACCTTATTCATTGACGAATCTAATAGATATATACGCCAAACGCAGATCGTTCTGAACTTTATTCAAAAACGACTCTACAGTACCCTGTAGCAATTGAACTTCTTAAACAACCATGTTCGTAAATAAATAGGATCGGCACAGGTTCCTATTCCGCACAATAAAGCTTCCTCGCCGTTCAGAGCATCCATCTTGCTCGCACTAGTTATAATTTTAGTGTGTCGAAAAAGGACACCGGCACGTGAATGATAGTAAATTGATAGTAAGGATATTGTTCGAGTAACTTACCGAGCCGAGGCGAATTGAAACCTGAGAAGAACATTATACTCTCAAATAGGTTTGTGTCGTCATGTTCAAAAAGTAATATTTCCGATACTTCACGGTCAATTATCAATTTACTTATTTTATACATTCTGTTTGTCTGTTGAAGATCTGTGGCGTCAATCTCACCTTAAGATGCCTTGCTATAAGATATCGTAATATAACAAAATATACACGGTGGCCAAAAAATAACTGCATTCCCGTTGCCAGGGAGGTTTTGGGATTATACTCAGCAGCTTTTACTTTGGGACTAACCCCGAAATCGCGAAAAAAAAATTACCCTCCCATAGAAAATGGACCAGCCAAATTTTATTTTCGCGATTTCGGGGTTGGTCCCATAGTAAAAGTTGCTCATAATCCTAAAACCTCCCAGGCAACGGGAATGCAGTTATTTTTTAGCCACCTTGTATATTATGACTTCGTGTGTGGACTCTGTGTCTGTGGTTAGATACTCAGAATGACGGACTCGTGTACACTAGTATAGCAATAGGAATAGGAACACGCGTCCAGAGCTGAGCAGTCGACGACTCCACAATTACTTGTCAATTGACCTCACTCTGTTCAGATTGAAGGCGCCACTCGTACGGCTGAAGTGAGCGTGCTCTACAGTTTCTCTGTTTCACAACTACAGTACATATTAACTCACATTTATAGACGGGTCTATCGCGAATTTATTTTACTACCTTTATTTACCGACGTTTCGACACAGGTTTCACTGGTTGTGGTCGCGGCTAACTGATGTCCCAGTAAAATGTCAAAACAGAGCTTCGTCTATAAATGTGAGTTAATATTATGTGTTCAATATGCGTTAAAAGATTGGCACATGAAAGAAATTATTGGCGATTACTCCATCGACAAGAGCAAAACTCTTAAGATAAGATGATGATGATCTCCTTATTGAAACAAACATAAATTAGAGACAAAGCATGGGTACTATCTCCCAAATTCGATTCAAGAAAATATCGTAAAAGCGGAATTTTAGGATGCAACCGGCAGAGCGCTAAGATAAGAAGGAGAAATACGGGTTTTACCTAAAATTACCTCTGACCCACTTAAGAAATATTCTTTTAGTTGTAGTGTTTATCCATGGCAAACTATTAGATAAAAACAACAGTTTTTTTTATTTGTTGCGTAATATCGTAGTAAAAGATAGAGTAAAAGGTAGGTAAGCACTAGTGCTTACCTAGATGTAGATGATGTAGATCTAGATGTAGGTACCTATGAAAATTCGCGAAACAATTGAATTATTTGAACTATTGATTCACGCTTGAACAAGTTTTTCAGCTTAGTAACCGGACGACAAGTGTTATAATTTGGGTAAATGTTTGCTCTGCCCTTGAATTTATTAAACTTTTTGCCTATTCATGCTTCGGACAAGAAATAAGAATTGGTTCTCTGCGCACTATGTAGGTACCTAACAACAGTCGGTCAAAGTAAAAACTGAATACATTTCAACATAAAAAATATATTTAAGTTGCTTAACTACGCTATATTTTTTTTGCAAGTGCTAATTTAGGTGGTATAGTCATTAGTCAGCCAAGAAAGTGGTTTACCACTTTTCGACTCTATCATCTGATTGATAGAGTCGAAAAGTGGTAAACCACTTTCTTGGCTGACCGTACCATGGCTCTGTACCAAATTTCATTGCTGGCGCTTAAGGTGGGATGGGTCTGATTGTGTGGCAATTACTACATGGCGTGGCCCGTTTTCATTGTTCCTTGCGATTGTATGCTTAGTTGTGTATTCTTAAATTACTTACTACGTTGTTCTTACCTACCTTTTTATTTTATTAATATTGTGTATAATGAACCTCCAGGTCTGTTTGTATCACCTCTCAGTTTCTGTACATTGTGTACAACATATGTAATATGTTTATTATGACTGTTTGTGTTCTAAATAAATAAAAAAGAAATAAACTCTTAACTTAACAGCTCTATTATACATAACATATTACTTACTTACATGTAGATACCTATTATGGTCCCATTTTTATACGAAGCGGATTTTGTGTGAAAATCAAATGCTTTATGTTCTAGCTTTATTATATTTCCTCCAACTTGTATTAAATAATTTTATAGCAAGAATCGCAACCGAGCGTAATATCCTATAGTCCAATTACAGCTCTACTTTAACTTTAATTTGTCGTAAGTGTCATTATAGTGTTTAATCCTTACGTCATTTTACACGAGTAGGGCAGTAAGGAAAAAACTGGTCGACATTATAACGAGTAAACAACGTAATCTATTAAACAAGCTCGCTATCGAGCTTGACACAAAAAATAATGAACTCAATACGAATTCAACAGTGTGGTAGCCATGTGCGGAAGTGCCAGACGCACGATAAGTTATTGTACCAGTATAATAACTTAAACTTTGTTGTGTTAGGATTAGTAATTCAGCGTGAAGTTCTGAATCAGGCTCTTTATGCGGTAAAGTTTTAAATACACTGTGATAAATAATCAAGGTAACTGAGATTATTTCACCACTAATCATTATTTACATTACATAACATGAGTACTTACCCGATAAATATTATCATGCTTTCTTCTGCGGAGTTCTTTAAATGCCAAAAAAAGAACGATAAGCTCCATACTACGATGTTACTCTAAGGGAGAAAAAGGGGCATTATTAAAATGTGTTCCTTTATTATAAACATCGATTTTGTTAGACAGTGCGACATAAAATAGTAGAAAATAAATGAGGGCGCTACTTCCTACGTAAATGTCACATTTTTGACGTAAAATGCCATGGCAAGAATTTAGTATGGAATTTTTTCAGTTCTATTTTATTTAATTTCTACTATTTTATGTCGCACTGTTTATTCAAAACTTAGGAGAGGGGTGAGCGTTGATGCAGAGTATTTTACTAACGTTCTGACCTTACTAACAACGTGGGTTATGTACACTAGTATTAAGATGGAGGTACAGTCAAAGTACTGTGCATGTCATCGTTATTGTATCAACTGGTCTGGTTGGCGAATAACAACACTGTAACCTACAATATAGCGCTGATTTATTCGCTAAGGACCGGTATCCATTTCCTAGCTCCATATCTTTTCAATTAGTTCAGCGCTAATAAAGTGCATGAAATTGATTTATTAAGAGCTACTGTTTGAAAATAGGATTAGGTAATTGGTAAGTGTAAGGAGTTGCCTTAACTGACGCGATGTATGTGACAAGTTGACAACCGATCGCGATAGCAACAGAGGGCCTACCACGAACCACATTCGACGTGTTGCCTCTCTGTCGAACTTGTAAATTCGTACGTAAGTGTGACAGGGAGGCAACACGTCGAACGTGGTTCGCGGTAGACCCTCAATTTTAAAAAGTGCTGTCACTGTCGCGTTATGTAATTTAATTGTCAAAATTACAGGTTTCGGACGGCTACAGGTGAAACATATACGTACATTACGTACTACTTATTATTAGATGAAGGAAAATAGAACGTCAAAAACAAATTACAAAAATATAAAAAGTAAAAAGTACCAAAACATTATTATAAAAAGATGTGTCGCTCACAGTGCTTTGTTGCTTCTGCTATTATCTAGTAGAACAACACGACATGGCGTCATATATAAAGAAACAGTTAAGTTTTTTGAGTGTTCCTAGCAATATCAACTATTAGGTAAATAAATTTCACTACGGCTCTGAATTCTGTATTGAATAGAAGTATACATAATTAATATAATTATATATTCTGTAACAATTAAGTTAATATACTAGATATTGACTGGCTGGTGTAAATCTGAAACTATCACATTTCTTGTAAATATGAAACGGCAACGATCACGTTGTCTTTACACGAGCGTTGCCTAAGCGTCCTATTACGTAGAGCACCGTCACCGTCACTCTTCCTATTGTCATGTAACACTTAATCGACCCAGAGTCTAGTTTGACAAAATAAGGTAATTATAACTCGGCGTTCTGCCCAGTTCCAAAATGAAGTATTGTAAGCGAAAATTTGTGTCGTTTCGTTGTGTACATATGAAAAATTGTAGCGAGATTGGCACTTACGATATAAAGCGTCGCTAACGGTGATATGTCGTAAACGCCAACCGCTTGGTCCCTTTTGTATGGAGCGACACAAGTATAACACGTTTTACTTCTGACGCATTTTACAGTGCTATGCAAAAAAGTCGTATTTCCATAAGAGGCTGAATGACATACAGCTTTTTAAAACGTTACCTCCTACTCCTTGGAATGGCAAAACTCGTTCATTGCGACACAAAGCGTCGTGGCATTCATTTCCTTGTCAACTCTAATAGAACCCGCATGTTGTACAATATCTGGTTTATTAATTTGTTGCGATATTTAACTTTATCACTGACAGAACATAAATCGGCAGAGTGATTTGAATGAGATTGTAAATTTTATCCGACACTTTACTGGTGCTTAACTAGGCTTAAATAACTTAGAATAGGAAGTATAGGAACAGGAACAAGTCATAACCATAAAGTATGTAAGCATATAAAAGTGCTTCCACGCTCCGCTTCTTCTTTCTTCCTCTTAAGATAAGTCGTCGACTAAAAACAGGTAATCAGAAAGACGTCACAAGTATTACGAAATGTGGGATTATATTTTTATGTTATAGCTTCAAATCTTCAAATATTTATATTACACGTTTCAAATCGTCGGAACACGTGTTATATACTGACGAATGTTTAAGCTATATGGATTGATAGCTTAGCGTAATTTTAAAATAAGGCTCATTTATATTATCCTAAATGATTTCCTTATTAAAAAAGCCGTATTTAAAAAAGACCTGTCACAAAATAGCTCCTTTGTACATACTTTTCACGTACAAAATACCTACCTTTTGTGGAAGAAAGAACGAGTTTTGAAATCGTAGTATATGGGAGCACGACTAAGCAGGAACACAAAATGTTCGCGTTGCGCATTAATTAAACAAACTTAGGGACCATAATGACAATGACAGAACCCTGTCTTGGTAGAACGTTAGGTTAGGTCGTTGCAAGTGCAGTCCTTTCACTGAAGCGAGCGGCGCGGAAGCGTGAGCGGTGACATAACAGCGGCACCGCAGTGGGCCATCGGCTGACCGACATGCCCGACACACTTACCGCGACCCACGAAAACATTGCGTCAAGACAAGACCTCTCATTAGTTGCGCGAGCGATAGCGAGTTGAGGGATACCAATGTATCATGATCTTGATATCTACTTATAAGTTGGTTGAGCGTTCCTTCTGAGATCCGGAGTTTGATTCTGAGGTATTCGGGCACGTAGGTACCTATATAAATATATTTAATGCGCTGAAGTGATCAAATCTGCACCGCACATCCACACAACATTAAAGTTGCCGAAGCGGTTGATGCTGTTGATAGCTAGAGAAGATAGAGAAACATTGTACCTACTAGGTGCCTTGATGAGTCATGGGTTGCAGGAGGAGCAGAAGCGCCCCTTAATACAATTTACTTTATTTATTTCCTGCTGCTTTAGTTTCATAAATTCGCATTTTCAAAAACAAGGATTGGAATTTCCATCTTTATTTTGTGGATAAGGAATCAAACATGAGTGATCGGAAAACGTCACTTGTTTTTCGATACAATGTATCTTTGAGGAACGAGTGGCTGCTCCTACGTTTCCGCTGCTGCAGATCGTTGTCCCATTATTGTAGGATAGGACTTGTACTACTCATAAGTACCGTCATTTTGGGGATAGCAATTAGATAATCGAAAAGCGCTTTTGTAGGAGTTAGTGGTCTTGGTCAAGCATAGCTATCGACTCGAATAACCAGCCATTAAATTGGAATAACCAGCCATTAAATTACGCAATATTTTCGTTTTTTTTTTCTATAATGACGTGTTACGTGTAACTGCAATTTTTCGGTAGCTTAGAGCGTTAATAAAAATGCCAATTTAACGTTTATGATGCCGTGAAGGCTATCTCTACTACCGCAGATGTAATCATTAACTCCAAGTCAAGTCTTCTCGGAATTTTGATAGCTTATCTGAATTGATTATTAACAGTTTAGACAATATTGAGACATCTTTTTGACGTAATATTCGTGATATTAATTTCCATGCAAAAAGATTGTGTGATACTATGTTTAAATTATAATCATTGCTCCGTCATATCCTTCAAATTAGTACACACAAAATCCCAGGTTTTCAAAATTAAAAACCGACAAAGTGGCTGTTTAATTATTACCACAGGAATTTGATACGCTGTAAAAAGAAAATACAACTATACTTACTGTAAAAATAAATACATTTGTAAATTATTACCACAGGAATGTGATATGCTGTAAAAAGAAAATACTACTATACTTACTGTAAAAATAAATACATTTGTAAAATATATTGTAAGACATTTTAAACGCGAAACGAAAAATTATATGTACCTAATTACAACGTTCTTTGGCCTGGATAATGGAAACACCACACAGGATAGACACGAAAATGGGATAATCAATAAGTTCTTACTCGGTTCCGGTTCAATAGCTTTACTTATTTGTAAGTGACCGACATAAATTCACAAACTATGAAGGGCTGACAAAGCAGCTCCAAAACTTTTGAATATCCAAAGGCCGAGGCTTCTAACTCGTAAATATAAGATGTTACTGAATCTGGCAGGTCAAAGTCAATCAATATAAACGTAAGTGCGTTACCATCAATCATACATTAGATGTTTCTGAGCTAAGCGTTGTTAGGGTTGCCATACGTCAGGTTTTTTTTTCCTTTGTCAAGGTTTTTTTACAAACCTCAACTATTTACTAGAAGCTAGCTAAAATTTGGAGTTGGATAGAGGAAAGGGAACTCGCTGCGTATTGTGATGATTTAAGGAGGCACAAAGTTTTTGAACGAAGGGATTTAATAGGCGGATTTTTGAAGAAATTACCAGGAATTGTCAGGCTTTTAGGGCGATGTCGGAAGTTTTGTCGAAATATCCATTTTTCTATATGTCAGCCCTAAGCGGTGTAGCGTTGAGTCACTCCTCAGATAGTCCCGATGACTCGCCGACTCTTCGCGCAGTGGAGCGCGCACGGTGCGGCACGGTTCGGTGAGCGCGCTTACTCTACTACTGGGTAGGAACAGCGGACACTACAAAGGTAGATTTGGTTAAGTAGGTATTTCAAGTTAACATGACATGTTAGAAATATTTAATTAGTTAAATTAGTCAAAGACCAACTACATACTTGTACTTCTTAAGCCGCTCGGCCTTTTATTCGGATTCCGTAGTTTTTCAGTTCTACTAGTTCAACTATGAAATGAACCTTTATAGTTTCGCCATGTCCGTCTGTCTGTTCGTCCTTAGCTTAGCTCACTGATTTTTAGTGCTAGAAAACTACATTTCGTGGTGGGTATTTAAGTCATTTTTTTGCTTCAATCCTATTCTTGATGAGGGGTGTCGTTGGATAGATCCTTAAAACCAACAATGTTTCCACTTGAGACTGACTAATTGTTAAAAGGTGAATATTCTCTTAATAATCTATTGTTAATTGGCTCGCCGGTTTGAGTGACTAGAACTTTTGTAATTCAAACAAAATTGTATAGTTAACAAAATATTATTACACAGCACTAATTCGCCATACAATGCAATTGTTTACGAGATTGGTGTAAATTAAATGTCGTGAAAAGAACATTTGAGATATGTATTTAAATAAATTTAGCCCTCAAAAGTATTTTCCAGTGGACGACGACCTCAACTCTTTTTGCTGGTGTTTAGAGAAGTTAATCTTGGGCACCATGATCGGACTTTAGTCTGAAGCTCCAATAACAATCTAGGTATTTATAATAAAGTTAAATAAAGATAAGTTTAAGTGAGTACGTACTCTGAGGTTAAAACTTCCTCAACACATATTACCTATCTCTTAAATGTTGTCAGCAAAATCGTTAGTGTGTTTTCTAGATCTGGCTGTAGATTACCGGATGGAACTGAATTATATAGGCCATATCATGTCATATGGTATCATTTTTAAAACAAAACTATTGTTTCATTTTATATCGCAAATTCAGAGTTGACCCTATTTATAATAAAATTAATAAATTATTCACTCCCGCTAGAGTGTATAGTTCTTAAATAAAGTATGTATGCCTAATACCATGTAAAAACACCCTGAGTCGTGACTTGTAGATTAGTGTCAGATTTTCATACCTCAATACAGAAAGAAACTTCGTTTCTGTAAATGTGTAGGGGTTTCCTTTGTACCTACATATTTAGCGATACTTGAAACTCTTGACATTTGAGGCGTTACGTTATGTAACCTTAGTATGTTCAAAACATGCATGATTTGCACATGCGCTTGTTTTGTATGCTAATATTCTTTTACGTCAGCATCGGCGGCATCTTGGCATTGTATCCGGGTCGTCAATCAGAACGAAGTCCTTATTTATTTTCCTTATTATAAAATGAGGTTAGGACTGAAGTACTGAATAACCGGATAAATTTAGTTTGAATATGTCAGATGCCACCCTCAGCAGGAGCTACATATTTGGGGCGACAACGAGCAGAGGTTCTATCAAAGCGTTACAGAGGCTTCTGAACTTCTGGTGAGCAGAGGGCTGGCCAATATTTCGCTCAGCGGATCAGCATTGCTAATATTGCTATTCAGTGGGGCAATGTGGCCAACCTTCTGAGGATCCTACAGAGCGACCACGATTAAGTTTTTAATTTAAGCGTTTTTATTACTTATATTTTACCTTCTTGTATTCCGTTGTATAAATAAATGAATTGTGTACAATTTCGAACTAATAATATACGTAGCAAGGTACACCGCATCCAACAACTCGATCTGTTTGGTTGACGAGAGTTGATAGATCGTGGGTTACTTCTGGATTAACCTAGCTTCTAGAATAGAATGCGCGGCGTGCAATGATCATTGGCTTTTGAATATAGGGTTTCGGACACTTACATCAATCAATGCGCGCCATGCTCAAAATGCATTATCAATTTATCATGCTTTAAGATGCTGATACGACACACCTCCTCTCATGTGACGTAAACTGTGCTGTTTACGTCAGATGCTGATGCTGATTCGGGGCATTTAAACTTTTTCGTTGGTTAGGAAAAAACTTAAAAGTGCCCGCAACCAAGAAGCGTTTGGCGTTAGTGTCATATTATATTCTTTAATTAGGCAAACAAATATTATATATATCGTCGTCTAGTACCCACAACACAAGCCTTATTGAGCTTACTGTGGGACTAGGTCGATCTGTACAAAATAGAATTATACAGACATAATTTATTTACAACAATATAACCCTAGAATTACCAGACCTGTAATAGCCCTCACTTACCGAGTGTTCGCCTGAAACGACTTCACTTTAAATGATCTTCGGTTACTTGAAGCTATTAGGCATGTGGAGGCCCCAGAGTTATGCTGGTTACCAGCAGTTCTACTGAATAAGCTATAGGAACAGTACCTGTTACATACCGGCCAATCCCGATCATAGATACATAATACGGTACACATTACGCTCCATCACAAAAGGACTTAGGCGCACATAGAGGCTTTACATGATACGCCCTTAAGAGCTAGCGCGGCGGTATAAATCATTAGTATAACTTCCTATTGTGTGTAAGTGTGTAAGTAAGCCAGTGGCGTAGTGGTTGTGCTATTATCTAACAGTGAAACTTGAAAGTGCGAGTGTGTGCGCGCTGACGTAACCGCAGCTTCACTCTCACTGCTAACGACTGATGCAGATTTTGAATTTACACGGGGAGTGGGAAGTCCAGAATCTGATTCAGTTTGATTTTAGGACAGGTTGTGACATGAACCTCTCTTTTGAGGTCACCGGTGAAATATCAAATGATGCCATAAGTACGATCTCATAGAAAGTCAATGATATACAATATATACATACACGAGCATGACTTTTTTTTATCAAGATATTTGGAAAAGTAATGTTGAGTGTATTATGCTTTCGTTCATATTTCTGGAAATTGTTTTGTCGTACATATTACTGAGTGATAATCGTAACAAATTTTACGCGTTGAAGTCTTTTGGCTTGCGATTCGCAAGGAGGCTTCAACGGTCGGTCTTCATCTTCAAGTCATTTGGACTTGTGTCGATATTTACTCTAAAAGTGGCGATGTCACCGAAAACTGTCACATTTTGCTATTCGATATGAACTACTTTAGCAAGTTTATCAAAGTCAGTTCAGTCAAAGTCAGTAAATACTTTACGGAAAACCCCATTCTATCATGCCACAGATACTTACCTACTCACGCACAGGCACACCTAATAACACCCCCTTTTTGCGTCGCGGGGGAAAAACAAATCGTATATGCTCAAGTTGCAAATATATTTCTTTAATTCTTTTTACTTTACTTGTTTTGTTACCATTCATGTAAACACCGCAAAACCTGTTCCAGATTATTAACTACCACAATTGAGCAAAAGCAAGGTGTTAACAATAAATTTCCAGTTACTTAGTTTCCTGACTGATTAAATCAGTGGCAGTAAGTTAGTTCACGTAACTGTAGGCTAAAGGCGAGTTACGTTGACGGCTTAAGTAGGATTATTCAGATATACGATAGATAGCATTTTGGTTGCAATTATATAGTTCATTTTTTTAGCATTAGAAATAAGTTAAACCATCTTGATGTGTCTTTTTTATTGAAAAACACGTTTTAAAAATTAGTCACGGCACATATGTAACAATTATGAATCTAATACTATCATTTATATTCTTCTGCTTTCATAAGTAATAGTAACTGTTTTTTTTTAAAGTGTTTTTCAATTAAAATACGTGTCAAGATCGCTTACCTTCTTTCTAATGCTAAAAAAACGAACTATAGTGCATCGCACTTGCTTACATTGTAATATTCTGCGCAGTGTCATGCGTGCATGACACTGATGAGTTATGGTTATTATTCTTTCTGACATATAAGATAAGAGATTATACAAGATCATACGCGGAACAGAAAATATAAAACATTAACATTTTTTATAATTCACTTCACACAACACAACAATAACAATTCACTTCCTAGTTCATCTAGTAGTAGAATATGTTCTCCGATTTTTAGAAGACGATGCATTTTTTTCTCATATCTTGCGATTTTTCTCGGGAAAGCACGGTGAGGTGGACCTGCTGATAAAGATCATAAAATGCATTTTTAAATGTTTTGTGAAGTCGGTTTCTTTTTTTGTTAAGAATTTTGGTAAAAATATTTAAATGAAGCTATTCACTCATACCTAACTACTCATACTTATGTAGAGACACACCTCGCCGCTGCTCTGCAACTGCAACAATAGTCATTCGCATAATTTTGGATATTGTTCAATGTTCACCGACAAGGAACTTTCTTAAGGAGTCCTTGATGTGACATAATTAAGATTTGAAGTAATTGTCTAGTACCTACTACCTTTCCTTTCGTTCGAGGGGTGAGCGGTCTAACCCGAAAAGTCTAGATATTTTTTCATTCAAATAAGAATTCCTCGTACCTACGTCATATATTTCTAATTTGAATGAAAAACTATCTCGACTTATCGGGTTTGGACGCTCACCCCACCTCTCGCGTTTGTTAAATTTCTTTTGGCTAATTCATGTAAAGATAACAAGATTACAAGACTATTGTTTGTACAGATTACAAGACTAGTATTGTGGACGACCGGTCTGGCTCTGGCCTAGTGGGTAGTGACCCTGCCTATGAAGCCGATGGTTCCGGGTTCGAATCTCGGTAAGGGCATTTATTATTTGTGTGATGACACAGATATTTGTTCCTGAGTCATGGTTGTTTTTCTATGTATTTAAGTATTTATATATTATATATATCGTTGTCTGAGTACCCACAACACAAGCCTTCTTGAGCTTATCGTGGGGCTTAAGTCAATTTGTGTAAAAAATGTCCCATAATATTTATTTATTTATCATTATTTATTATTTATTTATTGAATGGTTAACTGCAAACGATAATGACCACGTACTTAAGTTGTAAAAAGTCGGTACAACCGTCTTGAACGTTTGAACAGCCTAAACTCAGCTTATATGTTTTCTTCGTTAGTATCTCACATGCAATTTTTTTAAAAATTTGGTGGTAGACATAGACATCCTGTTAATGACCACTCCGTTTGGTTATATTCTCTAAGTACATACTCGTATTATAAAATGAAATTGGCAGTTTTAAAGCTATCCCTAGGTACAGTCAAGTCTAAAAATATGGGTGTAGACAACTTGCTCAAGAATATGTCCCATAGTGGTGAATTCGCTGACATAAGAGCTATGGGACATATGGGTAATTCTTATTATTATGCATTTTTTGTGTAAAGGGGCCCACTGATTAACAGTCCGCCGGACGGTATCGGCCTGTCAGTCAGAACAAAATTTTGACAGTTCCGAACAACTGACAGGCCGATACCGTCCGGCGGACTGTTAATCAGTGGGCCCCTTTACACGTAAGAATAGCATGTATTTTTGTGAAAATAAGTAAACTCTATATCAATATACTTAGCAATTTACCTCTAGTTTTAGGTCAACCTAATGTATTGTCCTAAGAGTATTAGAAACATATAAAAAAATTACAAGTGCGAAAGGTCACGGACCGTGTAGTGTGACTTCCCCAGATTTTGTGATATTTGTTTTTTTTTGAAAAATTATGAAGTGATTTTGCAAAAATTTATATCAAATAAAAAACACTAATCCTTGTTCTACAACACTGTTTAAAAATTGTATGGATTTATAACGATTTTATATCAATCAATCAATCAATCACTTTATTTGCAATAAAACATACTTAAATGCATGCAAATACAATTATATGGTGCACAATAAATTCAACAAAAAGTATAATAAAACAATCACAACAATAGTAATTACAGATTAATAGAATGTCAGAGCAAAGAGTATAATAATATATGTGTCAGATGTCAACTAAGTATTCTTATTACAAATCATACATTTTAATCTAAAGCATTTGCAAAATATTCTTTAATAGAATAATAAGGTTTACTTATAAAGTAGTCTTTTAATTTAATTTCAAATGTCCTTTGATCCTTACATGACTTTATATTAATGTCCAATTTATTGAATACTTTAATTGCGGTGTTGTGTAAACTTTTATCAAAATGTTGAAAATTACTTTTAGTGGTCAAAAATTCATTCTTAGTTCTCAAGTTTCTGGAGGTATTTTGTCTACTTAGTTGGAATCGGTCTTTGTTTTTGAAAACGTATATACAAATACAGTAAAGATAAAGAGATATCACAGTTAATATTTTGTGCTCTATAAACAAATCTCTATGAGTAGCAGGCACACGTTTACACCCTGCAAGATATCGCAGAGCTTTTTTCTGTTTAAGGAGCACTGCATTTATATTTACACTATTTCCCCAGACTTCAATACAATACTTCATCACACTCTCAAAATAAGCAAAGTATACTGTTCTTAGTGTCTCCTTGTCTGCTGTACTAGAAAGGGTTTTTAACGCATAGGCATACGCATATAATTTTAAACAACATACATTTTGTGATTAGTTTTAGCGTCACCACCGCGCGTGGTAATATAAACATGCGGTACTCGATAGAAAATTATCTTTACTACTGGCAGCCTTATTAAAGTTTTTTTAGAACAGCAACACTGTGTTGTTGTCAGGTTTACAAATGGCTGAAGGGAGAAGTTTTGTCGAAAATTATTTATTTGTGTTCATTTGAAAAAACGGTCAACCTAAACGCGTCACCGCCATGTTAGAGTTTTAAAAGTAAGTTGCAGTTTCACGTTATTGTTTGTAACATAAGATATACCTCATACATTGCAGATTAAGCTAATTATTTAACATTTGCAAAATCAAAGGAAATGTTTATGTAATATCGAACATGTTCCAAATTATCACGACCGTGGCCTCAAAAATCTGTCACCGCCACGGACTTTTGAGTCCACGTTCGTGACATATAGACACGTCGTCGTGTCATTCTTAACTCGTTTGATTAATTTAGAGGCACATGCACTTTTCAGAAAGTCATTTTTATTAGCTACAGATCATTTGCTATTATTGCCCGACTGCCAAAGCAGAAAAAAATGTTTTTCGCTTGTATGTATGTATGATGTGTATCGAATTCTTTGTCACGCTCTACAGCCTTTACAGTTTGACGGATTTCAACGTCTGAGCTGTCATTAGGTTTGTCGTAGTCATATGAGTGACTTAGGCTATGTTAAAATAACTATATAAATCAAAATAGCCGAGTTGGCCACCAAAATGCCGAAATGTCACGACTGAGGGACACTTGGTCACAATCGTGTTTATGTACTCATTTTATTTACCTTTCGTGAGGGTATTAAGCTTAACCATATGAATAAAAAAATTGCTTTTTGTATGTACTTTTGATATATGTAATAATATGTAAAAAATAAAAACAATTATGAAAAAAAATTTTTTTTGGACACAATTTAAGAATCACCCATATTTGTAAGATGATTTGTGCACCCATATTTTTACACTTGACTATAAAGCCACCTCGATGTAAAAACCCCTTTACTAGCCAGAGCATGTGTATCTGTAGATTCTTATTGCTATTATCCATATAAGCCATTCATCTAAGTAGAATGAATTGTTTGTTAATGTTCGATGTAGTTTTTATGACCAGCTTTGTTTGATGTCAGTGACTTCATTGTGGGTTGCTTTAATGGTCGCAATTTATTAAGAGTCCCAAGTTCAAGTTGTCAGAATAAGCAAATCATCATGAAACCTAATTAGATTTTCAAGGGACGAAAGGCACTCATTTCTGCCGAGGTAATTTGGCACTCGAACGTAGTGAGAAAATGATGTGTTTTTTAAAAACATCTTAGTATAAATTTTTATAGTATTTTTTGAGGGTACTTTAAATTAACAATTTAGGCAAAAGTATCGTTATTTATGGAATGGGGAGTCAAATATCTGAATGGAAATTGTATAACAAATCCATTTATACCCAAATTTCAAATGCTTATCGTAAAAAAAATCGTACTTGGAACCTAAAATGCTCTTCTGCACACCTTTTAGAAGAACCCTGACCATGACCCTCTTTCAGAGCATGAGAAATGAAAATTCATTTGTTTAGTAAGGTAGCTTGCAAACCCGGAAGCCGTGGAACAAATCCTGGCTCGTACGGACATTTGCCAGTTGCATTTCGATGAAGGAAAGAGTCGAGGTGTGAAGTCCCAAATTGTATTGAGCCTAGCATGGGTAATCCAATCCTCCTTAAACTATGAGAACATGCTGCGCATAGAAGTATGTAGGTATTATATGGTAATGACGATGACATTTCGGCTAGAGCGAACCGTCCGATTTCGCCAAGCCTCTTCGACACGTACGCGAGCTATATTTAAGCTCGGCCTTGGCTTGCTCGTTTCGTACGCAATTTTATTCTGCCCGTAGAGTTCCGTATCTTGCCTTAATAAGTATTCATGAATCCTCTAGTGTCCTCAACGTATTGCTAAATTTATACACGAATTTAAATGCCTTTGTTCTGCTACTTTGTGGTTGACGTAAATAAAACCATAAACTAAGCTTTATACATACATATATGCAAAAATATAAAGTATTCTCGTACACATTTATTAAGGTGACATTCGATTGGTAACTGCAGCTACACTGTTGCGACATTACTGCGACAGCATAAATAAGATAGTTAGGGAGGCGAATAGGGGAATTTTCGGCAATACTCGAGCGTGGCAGTTTAAGATATGAGAGATACCTTAGACCTAATAGAACAACCTTGTAAAGTATTTAGCTCTATATGTAGTGACGCGCGCCTAGGATAGACGATCAGATTAGTAAAAAAAAATGGATAGTCTGAAATACTCGAGCGCCTCAGATTAAGATATTGGGGGTTGATTTTAGTGTTTAAAGACTAAATTTAACTAATCTGACGATAAGTCCTTGACGCCGCCGAGTTATAGGGTCGCGAACTTGTAAAAAAAAAACGTTAATCCGGCATTCTCGAGCGCGATTTTTTTATTTTTTATTTTGAAGAATATAATCTAAAACTTACTAAAAATACAAAATCTGCCGGTTTCCGCATGACCGGAAGTGTGGAGGAGCCATTTCGTCTTCCTAAGAACGCGTTGCGGCATATAAGTCGCGAACGATACATTTTACAAAAAAAAAGTTTAAATAAACAAAAAAGGTAATTTTATTGTCATTCTTAAATTCCCCGTTTTATCAAGGAGAAAGAAAGGAAAAAAAAGAAACCAAAAAACCTTTTTCGGTCAGATTAAGAGAACCCACCAACATTTTTGTCAGATTAAAAAAATATGCTTTCAGGATACCGAGATAAACCTCCCCTATGAAAATCTGACGCGCTCGAGTATTTCAAAAAAACTTTTTTTTTTTGCATATTCAAAAATTCATCGTAACTTATCGTCACGCCGAAATCGTCAGTTTTTTTAAAGGAAGCTTCCTTGGGGCCTACTTAACACCCCTTCCGAAAATCTGACGCGCTCGAGTAAATTTTTTTTTTTTGCATTTTTGACTACTTTATATGCCTACCCCCACCACGCAAACCGGCAGATTAGTATACCGTTGTTATCAGAGGCACTCGGGGCATACGTAGTATGAATATCTGACGCGCTCGAGAATGCCCAAGTAACTGTTTTTTTTAACATTTTTGAAAAACCGTACACGCCAAACCCACCGCTAAAATGGTTTTTGCCATACGAGCTTTTCTTTTCGAAATTATTTTATCTTTCGATTTTGATAGGTCTCGACGGCGCCGTTGAATTACGCCATTTAGCTACCTCGCCTCCCTAACTAAGACGAGATGGGCCCAGGGTTGATATTTTCGATTCAAATTTGTATCGGTAACTTTTAAAGTTATTCTAGTGTAAACATTATTTATGTCACTAGGTACTTCACTAGTTTGAGTGTAAACCACGGAACCACGGAATTATTCAGCTACTACCACAGCTATTAACTATAAAAATATGGACACTGAAAGGGCCTTATTTTCAGTCATTAAGTTATGCAGCTTCTAGTAAATTAACGTTGTTAAGACACCTACTTTTCAAATGCGGTTAACACACGGTAATTTATATCATCCAACTTGGACTCATTACATAGTTATTTCGTTTTTATGAAGGACGAAAATTACCTCCATGTGAGATTACCTAAGTGGATTTACTTGCGTGTTGTTATTATTTTTTATTAATTTGGATCATATTGTCGTGCTCACTACTGCTCACCTTATAAATGGAAAACATAAAAGCCATTTTAGGTCCTCAGAAACGCATAAAACTGACTTTTCATTATAGTAATATAAAGAGTAATTTGTTTAAATGGAAATTGGTGCAATTCCGCTTTTAAGTAATTCGGAATCACCTAATCGGCTGTATGATCTGTGTGATAAATTTTGATACACTTAGGTTTCGCGACCTCATGGTGCAACAGCTTCGATGATTATGAATATTGTTTGGTTAGGTACGTTAAATAAAATTGGACAGTTGTCAACGCTATTAAATGCATTTACCCTTTGATGTAGCTGATACATTATATGTATTCTGTATCTTTAGGTAACTATTTAAATAAAAGTAAACAATCAATTTGTAAATTTTCGGGTAGTTAAAACATTTATTGGCTAACCAACCAAATACAAACGCGCCTGGATCTGTCACTGAACGACCTGACTTTGACCCATAGTCTAATAAAACATGGTCTTCCATTCCCAGAGTGACACGGGGCTACGTCACAACAACATGGCCGCTATATATAGCGCTATCGCATATTATCATATAGCGCTGTCGCATGATGACGTAAGCCCGTGTCAGTTAGGTGACCTAGAAAAGACGGGAATGGAGTACCAGGCGGAGTATATTATTATACCATGCTTTGACCTACATTATTTGATCATGTAATGTTTTCATTTACCCTCAACTGGCTTAAGGAGCCATTTGAGGGTAGATTTTGTTTACTTTTATTTAAATACCTAAAGATACAGAATTATAGATGTAATCGTCGTTACTCATATTACGACTGTAACACACATTGCGGTGCAAATAGATTAACGCTTTCATCAATTACGCTCTCATTTTAAAATGACATGCATAATGAAATAACATGAAAGGCATGATCATTCTCGTACTAGTTTTCGTTGTTAGAAATTGCCTTTTGTACTTTTTACTTGGTTTTATGCAATAAAGCTTAAAATAAATAAATAATAAATTGTAATACAAAGAAATTACAGCGAGTAGACATTTTACGTACGAAGCTTGGACTCACTATAGCTTCTTAAATACTACGTACGGACGGACATCAGGCCCCTGTTTCACCAACGTGACAGGTGCGGCGAATTGTAAAATCACTGTTGCTGACGTCACAGGCATCCATGGGCTACGGTTACCGCTTACCATCGGGCGGGCCGTATTCCTGTTTGCCACCATCATTGTATTATTAAAAAAAACTTTATTATATCGGATAAAAACAGATATTTCTCCTGCGAGGTTTCTGACAATTGTCACAAGAAACACTACAATTGTCACGAAATTCCGACATATAACTCATTACCTGTCAAGAATTACCTACAATTCTTCTAAATCTTTGACAATTGTCAGAAACCTCGCAAGAGAAATATCTGTTTTTATCCGATATAATAAAGTTTTTTTAAATAATACAATGATGGTGGCAAACAGGAGTACGGCCCGCCCGATGGTAAGTGGTAATCGTAGCCCATGGATGCCTGTGACGTCAGCAACAGTGATTTTACAATTCGTCGCACCTGTCACCGATGTGAAATTGGGGCCAGGACTAGGCCGCAGCTACGTTTTACTACTGCAACTTTTATTTGAGCCTAATTTCGCATCTTCAAAAATAACGCAGCATGTAAAAGTGTTAAGTTCATACTCGTAAACGTAAAATGATCCATTTAAAATTCTATACGCTTTTTTGTTAATGCCTCGCGCAGTCAGGCTCGGTCACGAACGTGAGCAAAAACTTTATATTTCGGACCGAGGCCTTGATCTTTTGTTGGCGAATTAATTACGATGTTACGTATCATTATTGCGATCATAATTATGATTGCTGTGATCACACAGAGCTATGAATGATTGCGTATTGAGATTATTCCTTCACATCGTTATTTACGCTCGTTTAATTAGTTGGTAATTGAGTAATTAAATGCTGTGATTTTTCAATGAAGAGTCAACTGATAAGCATTAGATATCGTTTATTATGATTATACTATAATACTTGAGTACCCAACAAACAATTAAGCGACACTTAGCACTTATTTTATCACCTAAAGACATAGAACGGCTGTAGAATAGCTACATATTCTATAAGCTTACAGGCTCTGGTGACATCAAGGTTTTTAAGAAGTCCATGTATAGCTTTAAGATTCACAGTAGCCGTTTTGGCCGCTATAATGCATCTTAAGCCGCTAGTGTTATAGCTCAAAGTGAATTCTACCACCTTAACATCTACAGTGTGTTACCAGGACCCGGGCTTGTTTTAAGGGAGGTTAAAATATCGTATATCTATAATGTAACCATGACATTAATTTAATTACTAAACTAAATTTCAGACTTCGTTAACTTTCTAACAAAATTTTAATTGCCCGCAATGTACAGCACAGTAAATTGACAAGTGCTAATGACAGCTCTTCATACTTTGTTTATTACGAAGTTTATTTCAAGATGCACTTAAGATAACTACACCAAATTAAAGCCACTCTGGTCTCATTGATAAAGACTTTACTACCAACTAAATTAAACTCAAATACAAACCCCACATTTTAATAAAATAATACATTAACCCCACATAATACCTGACGTTGGTTTGGTACCTGTCTGAAGTGCTCGAGAATCCTTTCCTCAACTTGCACTGGCATGATCCCGTGCATGGCCATTTAAGGCTGACCAGGGGCGATTGGCCTATTCTCACGAACTCGCTGAAAAGCCGCTGTTATCGAGCATTGTGTGGATGTCGTCAATTTGGGAAGTGTTTCCTACAAAGCCTCTTGAGCTGCAGTTCCACGTGTACAACAACTCTCGAGCATTGTAACCCATTTTAAAGAAAAGCTAATACCAGTTTTTCTAATATTTTTTGGTTTGTTTTGACAACCCGACGTGTTGACGACTTTTGAAATTGTCATGTCAAAGTTGACAAAAAACTCTTTAATTAATGTATTAAAACCTCCATACATGAACCTAATGATAAGGACGACAATAATTTTACGATAGTTGTCTCAGTTTTTTACCTTCGTACCACGACATGAAAGGTTCTAAATAGGCGATAAAAAGTATTTTATAGCTTCGTGTATCGCAATCGCTACTTAACTCTCTTGTATCACTTACAGTCGAAAAGAAAAGTTATGAGTCACCATTATAGATCATGTAGTCGCAGACGAGCGTTATTAGTCAATACCTTAGTACATCTTATACTGTTATTCGAGTCTTATTTACAACCTAAGCCTATAGCGCCATGTTAAGATGACCGATCAATCAATAAGCAAAACAAAAACTATTCATTAAAACGTAAATACTCAATAAAAATCGATACTTTTACTCAATATTGACCTAATGTTAGTATTGTTATATTTAAAACCGGACTTCACGTATACTGAGTATTTTTTCGAAAATTAAATACGGTGGACCACAAATAAAAAAATATTATATTCAGATAAATATGCAAAGGATCAGAGGCCCTTTAAAATTTTGTTAGTAATACATAATTATAGTTATTGACAGTGTAATTAATTTCGCCATCATAAATCCGCAGATAACACCGGCATCAGTGAACTAAAATAATTATTTTCTTTTAATTATCCGTCATTACATTTCACTTACACAGGGCAAGCTTACGAATAATAATACAAAATGGAAACATCTGCAACCAAAGCAGATAGGGCTAAGGAAAAAATGTGCAATTACCTTCTTGAGTGTTACAAATATTGCCTTTAAATGCTAATATACCGTCTAAAGCAAAAAGTATCATCTATATGGCCCTACACTATTACTCAAATAGTTAGTAGTTGCTTATTTGGTACCCTTTTAAATCCTTAGTAGTTAATCAACACTATTACAGCACTACTTTAGCGCTCTTCTACCTCTTATTTCATCCTATAACTCTATTGTAGCGCCGTTTTACAACTCAAGGCGATAAAAATTGTGCCCAATCCGGGGGTATTAGTGAGTTATAGCCGGCTATAACTCCTATGTTTAGAACATCAATAGAACCTCTGGAGTAAACAAACGCTTATGTAGATCTCTTTTAACCCTTATATTTAGCGCCTAATGTTAGTTGGGTACTGTAATGTATGTATGCTTAAAATAGATACCTACCTATTTAATATTTATTGCATGATAAAATATTTTTAATGTAGGTAACGCAAAATAAAATTACGATTAAAATTCGTCACTAAATATTAAAAACCCCGACCTCTTCGCCAGGAACCTTGTTTTACCCGCAACTTGTAAATTCTAAGCATCTAAATTATAAATAAAACCTTTAAAATATTAAAAATTTCAAAAATTCAGCTGTTTGTATTAATTTTGCAGGTTTTTGAGTTACACAAATATTTTCGTAGTCGCCTTGGGTAGGTAGGTACTACCTACAACCAACTACAACTGAGATATAGTCAAGCTGAGTGCATTGCACTAAAAATTAAAGTATGCAAAAATACCTGGTAGCATAACCCGAGTTTTATGCGCCCGGACAAATAATTGGCAGCAACAAGCAATTTGCAAATCGGTAGGCGAGAGAAAGTGAACTGATTTATTTAGCGCGTGCCCATTTTGAATTGAAAATTGTGAAATTCGGATTCTGGATGCGATTTCACTTACACAGTTATATGAATACCAAAACGGGACTGATGTGGCGATTTCGAAATACGCTTTGTAATGCGAAACTTTTCCACGCAAAAAACCTACCGTTTGAGCAAAGTTGTTTACAATCCTAGGATTAATATTAAACAGGGGACAATCAAGGTGTCGATGTGTAGCTTATGAAAGTTATGAATATAAAGTGACATTTACATGGCTACAGCATCTCATACATACTAGTGCGTGTGTTTGTCGCCTAGGTAATCAGTAAGCAAGTGGGTACGCCGGGCATAATTCATGTCATGTCTATGTGGGGTCAGTGAACGATAATACTCCGAGCAGCGAGCTGGCCTCTGACACAATAATATCAATGTATTGACAGAGTAGTTATTTTAACTAGGTGTTTCAATATCTTTAGTAAGATTGTATACGCCTTGGAGCCCTTGATGTATATATCTCCGCAACTGACTGTATATAAAATGTACTTAGGGGCTATTCATAAATTACGTCATTTCAAATTAGGGGGGGGGGGGGGGTCTGGACATCGGATGACGGTAGCATGAAGTAGGAGGAAATGGGGCCATTTGAAGCATGATTTTTGGATGATTATAGGGGGGGGGGGGTCAAAAATCGATGACGTAATTTATGGACAGCCCCTTACCTACGTCGGTAAGTTAAACATTTCGATCGGGTCTTTTTCGTAATCCCTTATACGTAATTTTTGTCCTAAAATCACGTGCACTAACCGTTTTGGCCTAATGGGTAGGTAATTCTAGGTCAAGAGTTTGTATAAAAACAGATGTTATAGTTAATAAAATTAAGATTATTGTTGGTTGTGGCAAGAACGTTTAGGACTAATACGTTTTAGGATGGCAAATGAGTGTTATGACTATTAAGAATTAGGGCTATACCCGTGGCGGTGAGCTGATTCGTTTCTTTCCTAGTTTCAGAAGTACTTATTTTAATTTGATGAATAGGTACTTATTTACTATAATTATTATAACTAAGTATTGTTAGTTAACTAAGGGTATCAGGGATAGTATTATCTTGTCATGTATTGTTGATGTTTTTTTAGATTCGTTCGTTTTTTAGGCTGTACAAATATGCCCAAGAAGGGTCCTAAAAGTCCGAATCAGCGCAAGCTATATGCAGGATGTTTGGGTTCTAATCTGACCGATTCACAAATTTTGTTTTAATATTTGCTTTATCCCTATGTCAATATTTGTGCGACTATAATATAAATTTCTCTCTTTAAAAAAAAAAGTTAGGTACTTACATAGATTTAAGAATGCTATATTCAGCCCATTTTTTTTTATTCATGTTGATCGAAAAATATTTTAGTAAAAACTAAGACACCCGTTAGTTTAGCACAATATTATTATGGTGTGGATTCACAGAGTTGTATGGCCATGCACATAATTATAATGTAAAATTGTACTTATGCTTGCCACGTTCCCAAAGCTTGAGCGCCTCCCCTAATCCATAGCATATTTATCATCATTAGGCCCATTGCTATGATCAACTGTTTGACAATACTTTTAAACCCGTACTTGCATTGTAAACAAATTCTCACCAGCGCGTGCACTCGCCATATTGTTCATCACCCCTTCAATCGAGGCAATGCGATACTGGTCATTCGCGCAGTGCAATACTGCTCAATCTCGCTCTTTAAAAATAAATGTTATTAAAAAACTAACCTTATCCAAAGGTAATAAAGTCTATAATTTAAGGTAGAGTTTAAGCGAGTTAAGAGATTGCGAAGGTTTATAGGGTAAATGATTCCTAACACGAACCCTGCCGTGATGCGGGTCGCGTGCTCCGAGCGTGTCCCTCATGCTACACAAATTAAACCATAATAAAAACTTTAAACCGGCACTTGAAATGTATAAGCTCATGACTTGAATTTATTTAAAAGGGAAGCTAAAGGGCGAAGGTACTTGCCAATGCAAATTGAGTGCTAAAAGTCCGGATTAAAAAATACATTGTCATATTTATGAGGTTGAACTCTTATAGAATGTTAGGTCAGTTGCGAAAGATCTCGGCATTCTGCTGACCTTTTGAATTGAAAGACCGAACTCTTCTAGTTGACTATTGTGTTGGATTCGGAATATGCACGCGATGGGTCAACAGTCAACAATGGGTAACTAACGCGGCTAGGTACCAGTGACAGTTAATGCTTACGTCGTTTGACACGCTTTCTGACTACGCTAACTATTCATCTAGATAGGAATAGGTGCAGTACATTAACAAACGTAATGTGTTGACAATAATTTAGATTTTTTTTCATTAGCTTTCATTGGCATCAATATAATCCGATATTGAGATGTAACAGAAATAGATAATTCGCACATAGTTAGAAATGGCTAATGTTTGTGTGAATTAAGTATAATTTTGAATTTTGTTTCCCTTTCTCTTCACTTTTGTTTAAGTACATACCTAAAATAAAAGAAGCCAATGACAAGCGTAGTTAACTGATGAGATATTGACTAACCAGCATATAAAGACTTCGTATAAGTTTTATTTCCCGGTACCTGAACATTTATTTCATTCACTTTATTTATTACTTACTGATTCTTTTTTTTTTCTTCAAGAATACTGTAGGTAAGTGGTTTATGTGTCTTGAAAATGCCACGTTAATTAGATTAGCCTTGTTCCATTTAGTTGAACTAGCCTATCCTAGCTGTTATAGAAATTGCTTTAGGTAAAATTAAATTAAGTATATAACTATAAAATAAGAATAAATTAGGCCGAAGGTCACCAGTATTTCGAAACTAAAAGGGCTCATTAAATAAACAAAAACACAGTCTTGATAACAGTATCTACGCGAGGCAACCACCCCTGCGCTAAAAATAACTGACTAACTGTCTGACTCGTGACCGTTTCAATCACCCCCGATAGATAAGGGAATGCGTTAGACCCAGGGGTTCCCAAACTGTTTTGCAGTGCGACTATATACCATTAATGTAAAATTTAGGGAGCATTAAATTAAGATCAAATGATTATAATCATTATAAGGTAAACGTACTAGCTCGCCATGCCAATGCCCAATAGTTGACACCCTGCTGTCACCTCTATTCACAATTAGGTACTTAAGTTTCAAGATAACATGAACTGGGACCGCGTCGAGCACCAGTACGTTTACCTTACTCTTCCCTCTTTATGGAGTTATAATTATGTACTAACATAAGAAAAATACAGTGGGTCTGATTCTCTCTGCCTATGATCCACAATTCCACAGTGAAGCGACGCTTGCCAAACCGAATATTATCCGGCTTCAATTTCAAGACGGAAGAAGTACATATTTCATAGAGGTGTATTTGGTTGTGGCTATTTTTTATGAAATATTTAGAATTGTATTGTTTTTAAAGTAGTCATACTACTACTTATACTCTGGCAAGCCAACTTTGTCATTAGAAAAAGATGCGAAGTCCAAAATTTGTGTGGGATATCGATCAGTCGCGCGCGCCTTCATTTTATTACAAATTTGCCACCTTTGTCTGCTAATTGAGATTAGCTTGCCAGTTTAATATAAGAAATATGTATAGGTACTTACGTCATAATATACGAAAGAAAAACTGACTAAGCTCACATTTTAACTCCCATGTAAATGAAGATACCTGTGTATAAATTATCCGGATGTGGATCCCATACATCCCATACATTTCGGATCCGTCGTGCAAACCCTACCTTACGTACTCCTACTCTATTTAGCTCTTGAATCCGGTGACTTCAGCATACCGGTTACCGACGTTCTTGACACAGCGCCGAAAAGCTTGAAACGCTCGAAAGGTTGCACGGTTTGGGAACCCCTGCCCTGCGTTAACCTTTAGAGGGTGGGAACCGTTGCGCCCTCACGATTTGTAACGAACATCACCCCTATTCAATCTGTAATGAGATATTCACAAACAATATTAGGTTATTAAGTAGACATGACTTGATTCACTAATAACTTACGGTTATTCATCATTAACTTAAAAGAGTTATTCTCTTGTCGGTGGAGTATCTTCCAGCTTTCTCAACTTGCGCCAGCTCCTTGACTTTTTGACACACGACCCGACCCCTACTTTTTCTTTCACTTGTTCTAATAAGCTGCGTCTGGGTTTTCTTCTACCCCGCTTGCGTCCTATCCGCCCTTCCAGGATAGTTTTAAAGAAGTGGTCGTGTCGTATTAAGTGTCCAATCATTTTATCGCAGTATTTGTAAGTGTTCAGGATAGCTCTCCTTTCACTCTCTCTTCTTAGCACCTCATTCGTTATCCTGTCTCTCCAACTAATGCCTTCCATTCGCCGTCGCCCCCAGCACCACATTTCAAATGCTGCTATTCTCTTACTATCTCTTAGGGTCATTGTCCACGTTTCACTTCCATGAAGTGCTATTACTCCAGACGGTTATGAGTGATGTGTAATACATAAGTGATAATGTAATAGAAGTGATAGATTTAGATGATAGGTTACCTAACACTTTTTATATCTTGCATTAACTTTTGACCAATCTGTAACCTTTTTCTGGTGCTGAACGAACTGTAAAGATAGATTAATTGATTTGAACGTTTTTATAGAATGAGTTTTAAATGCATTTTTATTTCATTTATATTTTAAGGGCATTTTGCTCAGTCAAATCAAGCCGATTTTCGCTTCCAAAAACCGGGTCTACCTATTATTACATTACATTACATTATTTACAATTATTTTAATTTACAACGAGCTCGCTTCTTTGAGACATATTCGACACAAATAAGATGGCTATCAGCGTTAACCGATGACGTAAAACACAATACGTAATATTACACGAGAACTTATGTACAAGGTACGTAATAAGTTTCATTTTGTAGATTACTTCCGTAATGCGTAATTGCTGTACTGCACGTCCACATTGTATCGATAATAAATTCGAATAAAAACACTTAAAAGGAAGTGATTTCTTGATCATCGTAATGGTTTGAACGAGAGGGCTATTCAGAATCGAGATACTGTCCACACATCGTATCGATTCGATATAATTGCCCTCGTCTTGCTTATTTCTTTATGTGTGAAACGATCGGCACGTATCGAATGGTGTTCACATTCACATCGAGCTGAAATAACCGATTTACTCAGCATTGATCTTAAGAGAATCGATATTTTTTCTCAGGGCGTCATTGCGATGTAATGGTTTGTTATAAGTCATTATATTTTAATTTCGTATGTGTAAAAAACAAGCCGTGTAGTCTCATGTTGTGCGAGCAGGCGGCAGGCGAGTACGTCGGGCAGATTAGTGTATCTTGACCTTTAGACATCTGTAACAACAATAGCCTTATGCGTAATCGGGAATAAGTAATTCTAAAATCTTAAGTTGATATTACTCGCAGTGAATTTTACCTATCTCTAAATCGATATGATAAAATTAGTAATGTTTACCGCCGCATTACTGCCGCAATTATGAAGTTCAATCAGTTCATATTTTTTGGAGCACGCAAGATGCACTGCGAAAAATGTCAAATCATCATCAGATTTTTGAAGTTCGATTTCGGTGCTTAAATCTACTCTCGAATCGGAATATCGCCTCTGCAGCCAGTTGAACGTGTGCATCATTTTCAGATTTCAAGTCACTAGGGAATTCGCAGAATTCTCACGATGACATCATTTTGATTTGACCACACAAATATTAAAAGCTACCTTTAATCGTTACGCATAAGATTGAATTTGCCTTGTTTAAAAAAAACCAGCCCGCATATTTTGCCCATACTGAGATTAAACGACCACAGCAGGGGAGTCAAACCCCTAATCGGCGGTTGAGGAGGTACTAGACTGACATGTGACGATTGTATGAGTTTTGCCGGATTGTGGTCGCACGGGTGGTGTGGAGGGGTCATAAAACCGATGAACTTTGTATGAGAGTATTTCTATATAAGTATGAGAGGAAAACGATGATTTGTGGCACCGTGTAACTAAGTTTGATGAGGTACCGTGTATGTCAAACATCCAGCCCTTATTATTTACATCGATTAGGTACTTTAATGATCTCTGGCCTTCCTTCATTCCTGATGTGATATTTTTTTCTAGTGTAGGTAACCTTGTTGTCTACTGCATATTATTCAGAATTATGCTTAGCTTATCAGTACCTATTACATGTTTCTAAAGGTTGAATGTAAACAACATCGCATGCAGTCAGGAATGCGTTGAAAGAACGAAAACTGAACGTAACTTATTGTCTAATTTCGTTAATCCACATTACTTCACATTTTGATGTAATATTGTTCTGTAATATTTGCATGCCTTTCTTCTAACACGAACTTCATGACCTATTTACATAGGTACCGAATAGCTGATTACATAAAATACGTAAAGTCTGGCTACTGAAATATTACACAAATGTTTGGCGGGAAATTCAAAAAATCTTGGGCTGGTCACACTTTGTGTAGTAGGAATTATAGTTTTGATACTAGAAAATATTTTGGATTTTCTGTGCAGACGTAAGTTACCTAAGGATATAAGTAAGTTAAATATACGTTGACGTGCACTCAAAGTCAGCTCACATAATTTCTACCACTATGTAAAGTACAGTCAACGATAAACACATATGTTAACACTTTCTCACCATATACCATTGTAACAAGGCGAAAAATGAAATGTAGTGTAAATAAGACCTAGCTCGATAATACCGTAATATTAATCCATCACCAAAAAAATACATAAGTACTATGCCAAATATGCTAAATGCTAAGTATCAAAATATTTATAGAGCACCAACCTCCTAATTTGTTTACATTTGCTTAGGAGTTGTAAACATTGCAGTTTTTCGTTATACAACGCTACACTTCGACTTCGCACATTGTCGTAATTATTTACGAGCTTAAATAATAGTTGGCGAACCTCACTCAGTATAGATATTATTAATATTATTTAAAATAAACCCCTTATAAACCGCAAACAATTTGAATGAATGACATACATTGACAACTGACTTATAGCTTTTTTTTAAATCATAGACAATTGTGATACTACAACGAAATATCTGCCAACAATTTTTGGCTAGCCAGACTCTAGCAACGGCTAATTGCAAGACTTGAACATAAAATCTTAGGCTTATTAATGCAGAAACCTTAAACAAATATTACATGATTTATTTATTTATTTAAACTTTATTGCACAAAAGAACAACTTAATGTACATAGGCGAACTTAATGCCATGAGGCCGAAATAAAATGTAAAAAAATTACCATAGACAGGTGAAGTGGTTTTCGAGGTGCCATAAACAAATATTAAAATTTTAATAGGACCCTAATAAAGATATATCCTAACCGAAATAAAATAATATGTCGGTTTAAAAAGCATAGGTTATGCGTAGGTAAAATAAATATATAGTCTACATCGACCAAATTACGAGTATCGTGCGTATCAAATCCAATCTTAAGGGTACTTGCATTAAAGTAATGAAATACACAATATAATTTAATAGTCATTGTTGAGTCATAATTTTTTACACACATAAGGAAGAAACCACCGAAAACTTACAATAATTAATAGTTTGTTCTAAAATGTAGGTAATTAACAATGAAATGTAACTTTATATTAGCAATGCTACTGATCTAGTAGGTACTTAAATGAGAATAAAAACATTTCCGCAATGAATGTATGTATAATTGTACGTATACGCTTAGTTTCATCATTGTTAGATCCATTTATTTTTTTACTTTAACCATTACTCCATCCTTCATGCTAATTTTAATTCCATGAAATCAAAACCCTACTATAATATAATATTGCATATAATTGACGAAAATCACAAAAGTAACAAAAAAAAAGTAAGATAACAAACATATTGTTACATATATTGGTTATAATCGACTACCTGTACCCTGTAACTTCTTGTCTAAAATCTATACTTAAGTATGAAAAAAATAACGAATGTACAATTTATTGAACTAGTCAAAAATTAATTCGATAAGTACATATTTGCGGTAATAAAGGGTCGATGAATAAAGTTGGCCAACTAAATATAATGATACAAGTATTATCGGCCAGATACATTTTTAGAAAACTGTTTCTCAGAAGCTATATTGGCCCTAGCCAGGCTTAATGAAGACCTACGCTTATCTTAGCGAAATCAATATGTTAATAAAGCTAACGGTTATTGTAAAAAACGGGTCGAGGAGGCGCGGGGAACACAAACCACCCGCATGGGAGTTATTAGTGGCAGTGCAGCAGTGGTGCGCCAATCTAGCCGCGCTTCCCCTCGCTCTATTTAAAACGGGAGGGTGTCACACTGCTAATAATATCAACCTTTTATCTTTAAAATCGGTACTCAGTTTTTTTATTGGTTTATAGTTTAAGTTAAGGTAATTGAATTTTGACGTATAGGGCATAAATAAATATTACTTACGAAGAGTTAGACCTGCTAAAGCTGCCTGCTAAGAAAATTAGCATTGTATTACGCACCGCACACGTTGAATGACGGAAAGAAATCGGATGACGGAGATCGGATCTAGTGCGTAACTTACCATAGAAATAGTTCTACGGCTACTACGGACCATATTTTCACGGGTTCGGATCGGATTCGGATCGGACGTAGTGCGAAACCGCTTTTATTCATACTAATTAACTGAATTCCTGAGTAAGAGTAAAGCGTGCGTAAAGTAGCGATACTAGCGATTAGATATATAAATGAGACATTCTAAAACAAATCCTAATATTTACGGTCAATGCCTGGATTAGCGAATCACCCAATAACTAATGGCATTATTAGATCACCGTTGCGACGTACGTAAACGTATATCTTTGTCGTTTTGATCTAAGAGTTGTATTTTTGGTAAACCATACGCCATAGTGTCTTTTAAGATTTTCATGAGTAGGTACTTAAAATACTTAAATGCTCAACCTTTTCTTGAGTGCCCCCAAGTGAATACATAAATAAAGTTGAAGTTGTGAACGCAGCTTTACCAGCTATTTCGCACTCCAAAGGGGAGTGCTGAGAGGAATGGAAGTGATCTAAATTTAGCTAATTTGCGTGCATCTAAAATGCAAGTCACGTATGAAAACAAAAGGGCCCGGCGACCACCGCCGCGCGTTCTGCGAACACGCGCTCAGCACAACGCATTTAACTACCAGTACGTTTAAACTTAGCGTTTCATGGTTGGTACTTTTGTTAGTATTTCAAGCACAAACTAATACATCTAGATCTAGTCTTAAATAAAGTACTGTAAAATCAATTTAAGTAATTTACACAGTATACAGTTATACACATGATATCTAAGACTCGAAGATTAACCTAAACGGATGTGAATCAGTAACAACATTTTATTTGTATCGTTTGACCTTAAATCGGGATGAGACCGCTGGAATTGTAGGAATAGCCATTGTCAATAAGTAATATTTACGTACTCGTTATATAATAAATAATATACGTACCATAAAGTAAGGGGCTATTCATAAATTACGTCATTTCAAATTAGGGGGGGGGGGGTCTGGACATCGGATGACGGTAGCATGAAGTAGGAGGAAAAGGGGTCATTTGAAGCATGATTTTTGGATGATTATAGGGGGGGGGGGGGTCAAAAATCGTCAAAAATCGATGACGTAATTTATGGACAGCTCCTAAGTAAATTAGTGTGAAGCAACATTAATATAATTAAAGACACTCCTTTTCCCCGATTGCGAGTCAATCGTTATGTACACTTGTATCGCAATAGTAAAGCTGGAAAAAAATATTCATATTCATAAATAAATCTATCGACAGCGATGACGTCATGAATAAATCCTTACGTGCTCAATGGAAATCGTACCTACCTAATTAATTTTATATCGATCATTGCACGCAGCGCAGCCAAGTTGGATTCACCACTTACACGGACAGGCTGATGATGACGTATACCTACACACTTCTCAGAATTACGTCACCTTTTCTTCATATTTAATGTGACGTCTCTGCCAATGCCAACGCGTCATTTTAATGACTCGTATTGTCACATGTGGTGTGGACAATATTGGATAAATAAATAAGTCCAGTTATTTTTTGAATTATTCAAATGAGTGCGTTTTCTTTTTTTAAGCGCGGTATATTTTTTCAATTGCGGGTTATTTTTCGAGGCACTAAAACAAATGTGCTGTACTAAATGCGCTGTGTTTAAAACACATTACACACAAGTGAAGTCGGAACCTCACAGCGAAAATAAACTTGCTCCATTGAATTTACAAAGTAAACCTAGCGTAAACAGTTCGGCGTGATCGAATCCTGATCGCTTTGTGGTTGGTCCGGCTTTTTGCTGCTGGCCCAATATTTTACAATCTCGGTCTGTCAGCAAAGTATTTTTCATATCACCTAATCAGAAAATGGATTTTTCTTCCCTGCTAGGAGGGATCAAAGTGGCACTTTTCTGTTCAAGGACATTTCATTGCCAGTATAAAATATTAATATAATTAACTACAGGGTGTCTGGCTGGAAATTTATTTTTTTAAATTAAATTAAAAAAAAAAGTAAAAAACAGTGCCAAATGTCAGTTACGTCATTCGAACCACCGACTGTGCGGATTTGTTAGCCACAATGCCCCGATGGTCAGAAGTGCATCGTGCGTTCGTTATCGAGTCGTTCTTTAAAGGTGGCGATTCTTACGTTGTCGCTCGTCGACAGTTTTGTGCACACTTCAATATTCGACGAATGAGTGATGGACCAAGCGTCAATTTAATTCGTTCTTGGGTTAAGAAGTTCCGTGCAACTGGTTCCGCTATGAACAGACGGGGGTCCTTGAAGTCCGAGTATGCCCTGGGCGAGCCCAGGGCATACTCGGACTTCAAGGACCCCCGCAAACATTGAACTCGTTGAAAGAAGTTTACGTGAAAATCCCCGACTTTCGATACGCAAAAGGGCAGCCTCATTAGGACTTGTTAGAGCAACTGTCCATGAAATTTTGAAAAAAGACTTAAAGTTTCATGCCTTTAAAATTCAAATCGTCCAGGAATTGAAGGAAAATGACTTTGTGTTACGCAAACAGTTTAGCGAAATAATGTTGCAAAGATTTCGTACCGTAAATTCGATTTTTTGGAGTGACGAGGCTCATTTTCACTTAAACGGTCATGTTAATAAACAAAACTGTCGTTACTGGTCTCCAAGAACACACAATCCACGAATGAAACATCAAAAACCGCTGCATTGCCCCAGAGTAACTGTGTGGTGTGCTTTGTCAACGCATGGGATTATCGGACCATTTTTCTTTGAAAATGCCCGGGGACAAGCGACAAATGTCAATAGCGAAAATTATGCAAGAATGATTACGGATTACTTCTTACCGAATCTGCGAGCACATCCATCGTTCTCATCGCACACGTGGTTCCAACAGGATGGGGCAACCCCACATACGGCTAGAGCTTCAATGGATTTATTACGGCAAGCTTTCCCTGGAAAACTAATCAGTCGGTTTGGGGACATCCCATGGCCACCGCGGTCGCCTGATTTGACCCCGATGGATTTTTTCTTATGGGGCTATCTCAAAGAAAGAGTTTATAACAACAATCCGCGTACTGTTGAGGCCCTAAAAGAAAACATTGGTAATGAAATCCGCAACATTCGACCAAATTTGCTTCAGAGTGTGGCGAGAAACACGAGGCTTCGCTTCGATCAATGTCGACAACTCGATGGAAAACATTTGGATAACATTATTTTTAAAAAATAAAATCCGCATCATTCCTTAAACTGCGGATGTAATTAATAAATATATATACACAATAATACGATTTTTATTTAATATTGAAATTATAAATCTGCAGCCAGACACCCTGTATGAACATCGTATGTACAGCCTGGCAAAAAAGAGTAGAAATTAAAAAGTGGCAACACTGTAGTGTCAACACTAAGATTTTTTTATTTTCCTCATAGTTGATGTGAAAAGCAGTATGTCACACGGTATCAAAATTATTTCTTCTTGGGCGTTAACTCTTGAATCCCTCATTACGCTCAGGATTCTACTTTAGAATCCCTCACTACGTTCGGGATTCTATTGTAGAATCCATCGCTTCATTCAGGATTCAATGTACGCCCTTGACGGAAATATATCATTTTGATCCCTTGTAACACAAACTACTATTGTGCAACAGTTTATAAGAGTGGTCAAATATAAAGGCGAATCTTGGAGGATATAACCAAACGGAGACGCCTTGTCTGTAATTTTCTGTACAAAAATGTCTGCCAATTTTTGCGGGGGAGGGGCACGTCAAATGTATATACGTAACGTAAAAATAGCCATATCAGATAAACGTCAGTCCATGCAATGTGTATGACCATTGGTCGCCTATTTTCGACAGAGGGGAACGCCTGTTAATGGCTACTCCGTTTGGTTTTGTATCCTCCAAGAGGCGAATGGAAAATGAGACAAGGGCACAAGGGTTAACGTGGCATAAGCCGTTAAGAGTTTTTAAGCTTAGTAACATGGCAAGTTATACCTACTTTTAATTTTTTTTATGTAATTATTAAAATATACCACTAGGTAGTAGATAACTCTAACAAAAGATTTTGGTAGCTCCAGACTTTATTAACCCTAAATCAAAGACTATGTAGTTTCAGACTCTGTCGCAGAACTCGCAGATCACTTACCCACAGGCAGATCATATTATAAAATTATTTGAGAGAATCTCACATAGGTTGTTATCGTGACCACTCAGTGCAAATGTGTGTCTTTTTCCTCTACGCACGTACAAAAAGTAAAAGCCTGTAGGATTTATTTATTTAATCGTATGGCATTATATTATATTTACACCAGATACAGAGAAATCATAAATCTAACTCCAGACATAGACAAAGGAAAGCATTCCCTTTGCTCCAGAAAATAAATCCACATGATAGCTTCGTCGTTCAGTTTTATCAGGTCTTCCGGGGGGGCCTCTAGTATATCGAGTAGATGGGCACTCTTGGAAAATATGTCGGTTACTCTGTTCCTCGGCACCGCAGTGACAGGCAGGAGACTCCACCCAAGGATAAAAACGGGTAAATGTTACTGGATGCAACTGATATATAGGCCAATTAGAGTTTTAGGAAAAACTGTGACATTCATAATATTAATACTGCCCTCTTAAAGCAATTGGCGGTATCTAAAAAAAAAGCATTTTTGAGTTAGTTATACCATCGTCTACCTTAAAACATTCTGCATAAGGTGTACGAAACAAAAAAGTCGTATTTTATCTATAACATGACTAAAAACCGCAAAGAATATTTTGCATATCTCAATTTTCCCACAGTTTTCGAAGCCATTTAGCAGTAGTCTAATATTCCTAAGGTATATAGCAGTATATAGTCAATTACTGCCAAACTGCTACAAAAAACTATTTTTTAAGACGAACTATTAGAAGGCGAGTGACCGTATCTTTAGTTACGGCCAAATCGCTAAGTATTCTGTATGCAAGATACCTACTGTCCTTCGTGCAATTAGTACCTACCTATCTAGTAACTCATTGTCATTACGAATTGTTGTTAACACAGCGAAGAGAAATATTTGCATAATTCTTTGAAATTACCATTCATGCTTAAAAAAGTAGATTAAAGAGAATTAAAGTGACCAGCTTAATTGAACAGATTTAAGGTAAGAGTCATTTTTTATAATTAGCACTTGATTGAATTTCAATGGATCACAAATACATAAATACAATCGGAATGTTAGGTGTTTAGTGAGTTTCGTATATTTTATATAGGTTAATATTATTCGTTATGGGTATGAGTACGAAATACTCTTCGTCAAAAACAGATATTTGAAATAAAGTTAAAAATTAAAATTAAAGGATGTCTTAATATCGACCTATAAGTATTTCGTTTTTTGTGCTAATTACGCAGTATTAATTTATTTATACAAAACGAAGCGCCGGAAGCTCCGCCCCGGCCCCGGCCCGGTCTAGCTTAAGTCATCCTTAATAGATATGTATATTATATTTTATTTAGACGCACACGATCTTACGTAACTCTTACGTTGCGATTTTCGGGCCAAATTATTGAAAAAAAATATATTTCAGATTTACTATGTCTAGCAGGAAAATAAAAATGTTAATGGAGTTGGCCAGGAAAAATAAACTGCTCAGAGAAAGTTTAAAACTTCACAAAAAACTAAAGCAAGATATAGAGATATTAATTTATTTATTTATTTATTGTCTTTGTTTATGTTATTGTTCAATTATTGTAAACTACGTGTATGTGAGGTGTGCAATAAAGAGTATTGTATTGTATTGTATTAAAATCAAAAGTGCTCCCACCTCCAAAGAAAAAGGATAAGCCTGCAGGTATATTCGAAAATAAAAAAGCGCAATATAATAAAATCAATGAAAAATATAATACCATCCAATAGAATGAAATTTTGGTACGAATTACCTGTATCCAGCGCATAGTTTCATGTCATCAAAAACATAGAAAATGATTTATTTTCTTTAAATTTAAGTTACAATTTCTATCTTTGACTATTAAATATATTATTACAATATACCAATATGTTTTTTGTATGCAATTCTTATTCATTTGCAGCCAAAATATATACACTTACTTTTGTAGGGAGCTTTATATACCGACGCTAAGGGAAATAGCGACAACTAAGAAATAAAACCTAATAATACGTAGCGTAATAGCGGTATCTCAAATAAACGACAAAAAAATAATATTTTTATGATAACAACCCTGTATATGATAAAAAAAGACACATGATTATATGAAAATTCTGTCGCAGTTAAAATTAACTCACTCTATGGTGACGCGAAATCAATTTTCACGTTTTCTCAAATATCTCGAAATGTCTAAAAATTAGTTACCGCCAATTGCTTTAAGAGGGCAGAATACCAGAAATAAACATAAGCTCGCACACGGCACAAATTAAAATCATTCATGGGTAATTGTGTCAGATTTTATAATAAACTTCCAAACCATATTACTGAATTATCAATTAGCAAATTTAAGAATTACGTAAAGCGTAAACTTATTTCTAAAGCTCATTATATACCACACAAGACTACATGAGTGATAAAACAACGTGGGATTAATTGTGACTCGAAATGGATAATTCAATGTATGTACTTGTTTGTTATGTTTTATTGACATTTAGATTTTATTCTATTTTATATATTTTTTTATGTTTGACGATGTTTTTGTGAGATTCTTAGTATTAAATTTGATCTGTATAATAATTCAATATTACTATGGAATAATATTAACTTCAATAAATTGCTCTGATAATTAGCTTAAGATAATATAATCTCTTTATTTATTTTTCGTCTTAAGTTAGGTATTTTTATAATATGAATATAAAAGTAAAATATAAAAACACTTACAAAACAATAAAAAATACATATAAACACATTATAAAAAAACCTAACCTAGGGTGCCGCCGGCAGCGGGGCAGGGCCCAAGCTGCCGGTGGTCAGGGCCGCAGAGTGAGGAACCGACGTACTTTCCTAATATAATTATTATTATGTAAAACGTTCATAAGTGCTTGTTACTAGGCCTACATGAATAAAGTATTTTTGACTTTGACTTTGACTTTAGTTATCGCTCGCTTTAGTTTAGCTATAGCTATCGATCTGTTTCCAATACGATACTGATCTCTCAGTGTCGAAAGACATTTTTCCAACCAAAAACTACTGTATGTACTGGGAACAAAATCATGATATGGTAGGTAATTATGTGTGACTATTTGTATCTGCTTGACAATGCATCTATGAAAGGCACTCTAGTCGTGTGGCAGCTGAAGTTGCGGAACTATTTTAACATCGGAAGCGAGATAACTTGATGGAAGCTAACAATAGATCGGATGCTGAACATTTTCGGAGCTCAAACATGCGAACATTATACGTATAGCGTAACTTGACATGCATGCTCAGGCTAATTGGACTTGGTGCTTGTTAGCATAAAAATACCTCATGCAAAATATGCAATGCTCGGAGATAGGTATAAGTTGAAGGCTCATTAAGGTAAAAAATATGAATATCCAACTGGGGGCCTAGTCAAGTAACAATCGTTGATAGAAGACGCCAGTCGAGTGTGAAATCATGTTTGGAAATGATCACGCGACTTTTCGTAGGCATGCCCAGCAGTGGGACGTAGGGTATATAAGTCGGCGATGTTGATGAAGAATCACATTAGGATGTTTTCTGTATGATAAACAATTAAGTATAATAAAGCCGATAAGTACTCTGCTCTGAGCAATGCCTTGTATACTCGTAATTGCTCTCCTAACTTTTGGTGCTGTAACTCATGTCAATAAATAAATAAATAATAATAGCCCCAAAAACCACCCACACTGAAAAAACTTGGCCTTCGCTTTTGGATATACATATACATTCCCATATACAGTCGAAACTGTTCCTTATTTGCTGTTACTTTGTCTCTTATCTTCGTTGCATGTACACTGTCGATATCGTTAGATACCTAAACGGGACGTAAAATACAAAACCAGAACTTTAACTTAATTTGAGCCTTACTATCTAGCCATAAAGTCCTCTTTACCATGAATTAGTTTTTTGTGTTTGTCTGGTTATATCGGTAGTGAGAACGGGGGTTAGGTCGGGGCTATCTGCCGATAACGCCTGAACCGCCGCGGTTGTTGGCTCTGCAGAGCCCAAATTCATGATACTGAGCATTAATAAGTTCACTGTACAACCTGGAAATGAATAAGTTTTATATGAAATGCCACCCACGTATTTTGCTAGCACACTTTTGATAGCGCAATGAACTTATTTGATAAGCATGGAAGAAGCTTGTACTTATGTGTACTCAGCTTAAATTGGTAAATTTTATGAACACTGCTTTAATATATGTAAGTATTTTTTGCAGGAGTTTAGTTAGTCACATAAGTAGGTAGAGTTCAGTACAGGATTCATTTCTGTGGGACTTTGAACTTTGTCACAGTGACAATCAATATGAATCCGTTAAGGATCTCATGTTACCTATAGCAACGAAAACTAGTGCCGGACATAGATATATATGCTATAAGTAGGTACATAAATGTTCATGTCAAGTATGATGTATGATGATTTGTCGAGGGATTGGCATTGTATCAAATATGATACCTATGATTTTCTGATGATGGTGAACAGATACTTTATGTTAGTTGTCTGTAACCATACATGGCAAGGATTTTATAGTCTCCGGCCTGATCATATTTATAATGAAAATTCAAATCCATGCACAGGTAATCTCAGAAACCTGTTCGAGAATCAAGTTGCTTAAGAAGACGTGGTGGATTTGTTTTTACGAGTATGTGTAGTTAGAATAAAAACTGGAAAATATAATTTCGCAACGAACTGGTTCACTTATTGACCTTAGCTAAATATACTTAACAAAAAAACCAGTACCTACTACTTAATACAATTTTCATATTTTTTATAAGAATTAAATTATTGGTTGGATAACAAGCGAATACAACACTTCAATTAGATAGGTAGGTATATAGTGTTTGTTATGATAATATATGTATAAATATGTAGGTATAGTTACGCGCTCTAGTTTATCGTCAGAATAATATGTCATGCCATTTTATATTTATGTTTTTATGACGTTGGTCATGAGGACGGTTCACCTCTTGGGGTTGTCGCAACATCTCCGCGAGTTGGGAAATATCGATGAGGTCATGAATTGTTATCAGACCATTCGTATACGCGTACTGTACTCATAAATAAGGTAATTATTGTATTATTTCGTCGTTCTTTTTTATAAGATGTTTTTACGTAATGAATTGCAGTATAAAAAAAGTTATATGGTTTCCGCAAAATACTTACCAACTAACTAGTCCTTGGTTTTTGCTATTTCAGTAGTATGACGACTTCATAATAGTTATTTACAGTAAGTACATATGGTGCTATTTTCCCGCACTAGTGCGTAAAATCTTTCGTGCGAATGCGTAAGTACGTGTATCGTACAACGTTTTACAGTACATAAGGCCCTTTGAACTTTTGACACACGCAAGAAAGTGCTATTTCTCGCACTAGTGCGGAAAAATAGGACCATATGTACTGTAAAACAATTTTTTACTTCGTAATTGGTACGTCGTTATGAAGCTTCTCTTTATTTGGTTCATATTTAAACTGTTCCGATCACTGAAGATTAATTTGAAGACCATCTTTATGTATAGAAGTAAAGTTTCATTTTCCCTTAAGACGTTACGTATAAAAATATTTAAATGTTACTTTCTTCCTCAAGTTGAATACATATTTAAGCGCAAGTAAGAAGTTGTACATAGCGGTTCAAATTCATATATGTAATTATGTACTACGGTACATACATGAATATTTGAATACAAAATGCATGAAATCATAAATTTTCAGAGATTGCGTTTAAATCCTACATAACGCATGACTGCAGTGACGTAAAATGTGCATAAAACATATTGCAACTTTTAAGGAAAGGTCAAATTATATACAAAAACAATAGAATTAGCATGTTTTACAAATTTATAACTGGCTGACCAAACATATTTTCATGCAAAAGATAACCACACTGTGTATGAATGAATAATATAAATAAGGTTTATATACGTAGGTTGCCCTGAAAGTTTCGGGAATGGGACACTTAGAAATAACATAATAGAAACAGGCATATAATTTATAAAAATGTAACTCTTTATAAAACTTTTAAGGTATATTCCATTTGGTTGTCATTTGTATTTAAGAATTACTGGCAATTTGAAAATTGTATGTCGAACATTATTTGAATTTTTGGCCAAGTGATTTTTCGGATCATATTTTTAAACGGTTTTCAATATGCCCTCAGCGAACAAATAAAAGTTACAATGGGCTTCTGTTATTTTTTTATGAACTAGAGTTCATCGTACGCTCGTTTGCAGTTAAAATTAAATATGAAAGTCACTTTCATTTTATCCCATGGGTGATCTTAAAGAAGCATGTCATTCCAAAGCGACGTCAAAAATTAAAATCGCATTTGTGCTGTTAATTAAAAAGACTGCCAAAAAAGTTGCATATCGGCAGATTTCGACATTCCTAAATATTCATATGACAACAGTAAAAAAATCTTTTATATATATATATATATGTAAAAAAACTTCAATTCCGTTGGCTACTCCACGAATTTCATACAAAACCACTAAGGCCCCAAAATCGCCATACAAAAAGGACTTTGGGATTATGAGCCGTGTGCATTACAGAATGATTACTTTCAAAAGAAAATTTATATGCGTGGTCAGTTTGAGTTTAAGTATGCATTACAATAAAGATTGACTGTCTAGATGCGACAGTTTTCTCTATTCCCGAAACTTTCAGGGCAACCTACGTACTAGTACTAGTAGAAAAAGGCGGCAAATTTGAAAAATGTAGGCGCGAAGGGATATCGTCCCATAGAAAATTTGAATTTCTCGCCATTTTTTACTGACAATATTTGCTTGACCATCTATAATAAGGTTTCTGTATTTTATTTAATGCCGGTAGCATGTCACTGGCAACCGATCAAGTTGTGTAGTAGGTACCTACATTTGGAGTGAAAAAGCAACACCTGCAAAATTGTGATGCCAGTTTGTTTCCGATAAAATGTTGTTAACAAAAAATATTTTTATCTGAAATTTTGAATGAAATGAAACATAACTTGCGTCGCTTAAATATCGTTAAAACGTGTATCTAATTCACAATTGACTCACACACAGATGTGTTGAAACATACATATTTCACATCTTTAACATCAAACGCAGTTCTTTTTTTATCGTTGAAACATTTAAGTAACTTTTAGTCAGACCGAATTCAACCACTTACTTTCACAACCTCTTATCTTCCTTCATCGTGCTTACGAAATGCAACTTTATTTCGTACATAGTAAAATTGTTTATGTATTAAATATTTCTGTAGCATACGAGCCTGAGGCAGTCTTATGTCGATATCGATTATGAGGGCCCGCATGTTTGTCAAACATTATGTAAATAGAGCTTATCTTGATAAATGTGTTGCCGGGTTGACGAGCGACGAAAACTTACTCGTCAAATCAATTCTACGGAGTTTTATCTTATAATATACTACTATTATTACTTATTACATATATCTGATAAAAACTGCACGGCGCAAGGGCAGTTTTTTGGAGCCAGGTTTATCTAAGAACATATTTCACGAAATGTTAGAATACTATCCACAATTCATCAATTACGTATATCAGTTCGGTTCTAAGTACCATAGAGTACATACGAGGGGCGTTCAAAATATTCTCGGTATTGATATCTTACAACCTCTTCTAAAATTTCTTTTGTTACTGGCCGCTAAGGTTTATTCATTGACATTAAAAAAAAGTATAATTCGAACCGAGATGTTCTTTTGTTTTTCTGCAATTGCTGAACAAACATGAACATCATGTGCGAATTGACAATGTTAACTAAATCAGAACATCAATGCGTCATAAGATTCTCGACAAAACAGGGTAAAAATAAAAAAACCATAAAAGAGGAAATGGATTGTGTTTACCGTGAGTCTGCTCCTTCTTTATCTACCATTTAAAAGTGGTCAAGCGAATTTAAGGGTGGAAGGGCTAGTATTGAAGATGACCCTAGACCTGGTCGGCCTGTAGTAGCTACTTCACAAGAAAATATTGATAAAGTGGAAAAACTTATATTGGAAGATGGTCGAGTGAAGGTAAAATCTATAGCTCAAGTAACCAATCTTTCTATTGGTATCGTACATGATATTATCCATGACCATCTTAATATGTCAAAAGTAAGTGCAAGATGGGTTCCGCGAATGCTGACTCGGCTTCAAAAAGACATGCGTGTAGCGTGTAGTTCCGATGTTATTGACCTGTGCGGTGAAAATCCTGATGAGGTGCTGCAAAGAATAGTTACTGGAGATTAAACCTGGGTTCATCATTATGACCCAGAGAGTAAACAAGAGTCCATGCAGTGGCACATTAAGGGTTCAGCTCATCCCAAGATGTTCAAGGTCGTCCCTTCAGCTGGCAAGGTCATGGCCACGATATTTTGGGATTCTGAAGGAATATTACTAATCGATTATAAAGAAAAAGGTGTAAATATCACAGGACAGTACTACGCTAACATTCAACGTCAATTAAAGGATGCTATCAAAGAAAAGAGGCGAGCAAAGATAACCAAAGGTGTTCTGCTTCTGCGTGACAACGCCCCCGTCCATACTGCTCATATTGCCAAGGCACCTATTGTTGAATGTGGGTTTGAAACTGTTACTCACCCACCGTATAGTCCGGTCTTAGCCCCCAGCGTCTTCTTTTTGTTCCCCAATCTTAAAAAGGATCTGCATGGAATATTTTTTTTCTGATGATGAAGCATTGAAGGCGGCAGTGGAGGAGCATTTTTACACCAAAGACAAAAAAAAATTTTTATCGGGGATTTAAAAAAAATTGATCGATCTTTTAAGTGGATGAACATAGGGAGGGAGTATATTGAAAAATAAAAATATCAAACTTTTCGTACTTGTTTGTTTTCATTTTCATACCGAGAATATTTTGAACACCCCTCGTATATCCATCTTATAAAAGCGCGGCTATATTGTAATAAAATTCTATTTTATTAGGTAAATGTCGCTCGCTGCAAGTAACCTACTCATAATAAAATACGACATTTTAAATAGCTCAAGACATCAATAAACACCCAATATTGTAGGCCATGGCTGTAAATATGAAAATCAATCTCGACGCGAACAAATGACAATCGGGAAATTATTCACCAGCGACGCAATCTGCTCTAAAATTCAGATTAGTAACGTAACGGCCGTGTTACATTGGTGTCTGTGAATTAGGAACGGGTGATACTGAGAGCAAAACGCCCTATTTAAAACTCTCCTTCTTTTTTAAAACTGAATAGTTATGTAACTCTAGTTAGAAAAGTGGCCGTGGACAAGTCGGTCGCCAATAACTTCGGTCGCTGTATGTGCGATGTAAGTCCATCAAAAATTATTAAGTAAAAATAAATATTATTTATTTATTTATTTATTTATATGAGCCTAGAGTGTCCTACTGCTGGGCAAAGGTCTCCCTCCTCCCTTTCCACGTATCCCGGTCTTGTCCCGTCTCCCACCAGTTCCTATCAAAGGCGTCAAAGTAATCTCGCCAAGGCCGTCGAGGTTTGCTGCGACCCCGGGTTTAATGTGGGACAAATAATAAATATTATAGGACATTAGGTATTAGGTACCAGTGGCGGAGCGTCCATAGAACTCGATTCCCATCGGCTTGCCTGATATTCAGGCTCTTGGGCCATTTTCTTTAAACTTATGAAGAAAAGGAAGGGCAACTTAGCTACGGCTTGCCTACGAACAATCTCGACGCGCCGCCACTGTTAGGTACACAAATTTACTATTATTATGACTCTTTCTAACAAACGCAAATGTGAATTTAAAGCTAATGGCTACAGACACCACAGGATTAGTTAGTCATACGTTAATGCTTATATACAAGCATTATATGATGAGATGAGCATAGTACAATATTTTGATGAATGATTGGGATTGACAGCACACGGTTCTAAGCCTTAAAACCTGCAGCTTTATTTATTTATTTCCAGGCGTGGGAACAAAATGTAAAATGGATACATACGTGTTAATCTTATATTAAACTTATAGTGCCAAAACGTGTTAATTACCACCAAGCACAATATTCATTAGGTGACAACGAAAACTGATAATATTGGTGAGATAATTGACAATTACTAGGTATGTGATAATTTTATTACACTATTTTAAATATAGGATTAATAATCCTTAATTAGGATAATAATTTTATTACACTATTTTAAATATAGGATTAATAATCCTATATTTAAAAGAGTGTAATAAAATTATCACATACCTAGTTATTGTCAATTATCTCACCAATATTATCAGTTTTCGTTGTCATCTAATGAATATTGTGCTTGGTGGTAATTAACACGTTTTAAGTTATAACTTAAAATGAAAAATGTTTAGAATTACTACAAAACTTGATATATGAAGTGCACATATGAGTTAGGAGACACAGGAGTTGTGAAACATTATTTCTAGAATTAAAAACTGAATTGGATTTCTCCATGGTTTAGGATACCTACTTACTCTCGGAAATTGTACTTATGTTACTAATGAGGTCAGACTTTATTTTATTGTTAATAAATTAATACATAATTGTATTTTGTACTACTAATTCGTTAATATGTCTTTGCTAACTATACATTTTGAAATGGCGCAGTCTATTATTATATGTATATTATTTTATGATGCAAAAATAAAATATTTCGCTCCCAGTATAGCCCGCTCCGAATCCATATCTGCAGTTAAATATGAAACACGTCAATTTAACACCTTAAGCGGCTGTGTTATAGTGCTATTTGTTTTGTGGCAGCGTTTGTTTTGTCATAGATATGCGAAACACATGAACGCGTTGTGATTGTACAAAAATGGCAAATTTATGGGCATAGAATGTGCATAGGTACTTATATCTTACCGTTTCTACTATGGTTGAAAATGTTGTAAATACATATATGAAATTACATACTGCGAAAATAATTCAAGTATAATATAGCAATATTACGCAACATTTTCGTACATAGCTAATAAAAGAACTCGGATTTCGTTATTATAACGTTACACATTTGAAATAAGAACCTCTTCTTTGCTAAATACCTATGTAGGTGAGATTAAAAACGAAAGTCCTTTTACACTAGGTACCTACATGGAGTAATAACGAACGTTGTATTACTTGCGGCTTCGTTCATAATCCGTAACTCAATGTTCTCATTTGAATTTGACTATTTTTGCACGCTTTTCTTTGTAGTGACAAAATCTCAACGTTCGTGTTCGATTTCGAAATGTCAAAGGTCGTATACTAAACGTAAAATGAGATAATGCGATTGCGACATTCAAATTTTAAACATCAAAAGCAGCTTTAAGAATCTTTAATTGATTTGACATTAGTAATTTTATAATCGAAAATATTGAAAACATACCTATTCTACTCCACTGAACTAAGTGGTGTGGTTTCGATTTATTTAACCCACCTCGAGTAATTTGACATTGCTTGCAGTAAGTACATCACAGATAATAAAATTTAAAATTTAATATAATTTATATTTAATTTAATACATTAAAATCCAAACGAATCCTTGGCAACGCATTATAGATACCTAAGAAGATACTTTAGGTATCTACCTTCCACCTACTAAATTGTACCTTCGTTGAATGTGCAAACAACGCAGCGTCCGCCGTGCTGAAATCTCAAGAAAGAAGGTTGAAACGCGCACCGGGGCTGCGCCCCCCTGACAACGTCTACTATTGTGTCATGTTTTGACTTTTGAAGTGATTTCTATTACTAATTTATTATTATTTTATATTTAAGAAGTGATCTAAAGTTAACGTTAGTTATTGTTTTTAGAGTAAGTATTTTAAGTATTTTTTTGTAGCTTTTAATCATCTGTGAACTAACAGCAGCCCAACACTAACCAATGGAATGCTGCGTATGTAAAAAGACTTTCTCAACAACAAAAGGCCTACACATACATCAGTCTCGCATTCACCATGTTCGCGTGTACCCCGCCCCACCCGCTCTGAGTCCACAAAACACCCACTGCTCATCTACATCACCACCTCAGCCAGAAATCCCACTCCAAACTCTTCTCGGCAAACTTAAACTGTCAACGCCCTTAATAAAGCGCATACCGCGTGGTGCTAGGCCCGCAGTGGCTGAAGCACTAACCGCCACAATAAACAACTGTTTGAAAGACAATAACTTAGATTCCTGGCGTGACCTTTTAACCTTTTCGTTTAAAATTTTATATGTTTCTGATAATAACGACAAAATTAGCCTCACTCAGAAAATTAAAAATAATATTCTTGCGCCTAACCTGCCTCCAACCACTCGATCACCCCGGGATCGAAGTAACAATAATTATGATTTATGCAAAAAAGTGGAAGACAAAGTTCATGACGGCGACCTAAAAGGAGCGGCGCGGCTCCTTTTCTCAAATGACACACTCGCACCAGACACCCCAGAATCAGTGGCTGCATTGCAGGCTAAGCACCCTGTAGGCCCTTCCACCCCTATCTTTGCCGACACTCCCTCAGATCCTTCAGCTTGTCTGCACGCCTCACCGGAAGATGTAATGTCGGCTCTTGCATCCTTCACAAAAGGGTCGGCTTCAGGCTTAGATGGTATATCCGCCCAACATCTACTAGACCTCACTAGTCACTGCACTGGAATATCTGGCGAGTTGCTAACTGATAGTATTACCAGACTGATAAATCTTATGCTTCTAGGGGATGTCTGCCAAGACGTGACTGCCGTTATTTATGGAGCCAACCTCATAGCCCTTTCAAAGAAGGACGGTGGCGTGCGCCCAATTGCTGTTGGTTCCACATTCCGGCGGTTAGCAGCCAAAGTGTGCGTGCGACATACTCGAGCTAAACTACAAAAACTCTTCGAGCCTGTGCAGGTTGGTTTCGGCACTCGCGGGGGCTGTGAGGCCGCAGTCCATGCCGTACGCACATTTGTCCAAACAGACTCATGTGAGGTTCTCTTAAAAATAGATGTCAAAAACGCCTTCAACTCTGTCAACAGAGATACCCTACTTAGTGTAATCAAAATTCATGTACCTGAAATTTATAACCTTTTACTCCAATGTTATCATAGTCCGTCCAAATTAGTTCACAAGGGTAACGAAATTCTCTCTGCCGTGGGTTGCCAGCAGGGCGATCCTCTGGGCCCCGCCATATTCAGTCTGGCCATCAATTCAGCTATCCATAGTCTCACGTCCAAACTGAATGTTTGGTACCTGGACGACGGCACCATCGGCGGAGACTCACAATCGGTCCTGGCAGACTTATCCCTAGTTATACAGAAATTTAGCGAGATCGGCCTGAAACTTAACTTCGACAAATGTGAATTGTACATTTCCGAAAACTTAGAACCTTCTTTAGCACCCCAGGTACTTCAAAGTTTTTCAAGTTTAGCCCCAAACATTAAAATCTTATCAAAAGATAATCTCCACCTTCTCGGTTCCCCCATTTTCGATGAAGCTATTCCGTCTGTTTTGGCCAAATCTATTTCTAAATTTCGTGTTAATTCAGACCGCTTAATCAAAATTAGTAGCCATTCAGCCTTATTTATTTTAAAGTTTTGTTTGTTGGTTCCCAAATTTACGTACTTGCTCCGTTGCTGCCCTATCTGGAAAGTCGCTAATTTAGTCCAACCTATCGATAGTCTCCTAAAGTCACAACTGGAATCGATTTTGAATGTCCGTTTTAACGAACCAGCTTGGACCCAGGCTTCTTTGCCCATTAGGTTTGGCGGTTTAGGAACACGCAAAATATCGAGTGTTGCTCTGCCGGCATTCTTGTCCTCAATCCATAGCACGTCTGATCTCGCAGGTAAAATCCTTAAAACAACAAACTGCGAGATCGCGTGCTTGGATGAGGCCAGGAATGCCTGGCTAGCCAAACTGCGAGATGTGCCACCTAGACCCGAGAGGCAAAGGGCCTGGGACAACTTGGCCTGCACCGCCGTCATGAAATCCCTAGTTGACAGTTCGTCGGGAAGGGACCGCGCAAGGCTCTTAGCTGTGTCCAGACCAGAGTCTGGACAATGGCTACACGCCTACCCATCACCCCACACCGGCACATTCATAGAGCCAAACACACTAAGAATTGCCATCGGACTCCGGGTCGGGGCCGATGTATGTGTAGACCATAGCTGCGCCTCTTGTGGGGCCCCTGTTAATCGCCTTGGCCACCACGGACTCGCCTGCTCCTCGGGCGCCGGCCGCCTATCCCGTCATGCCGCGCTTAACGACATCCTGAGGAGAGCGCTCGTCAGCGCCGACGTCCCTGCGGCTCTGGAGCCCCAGATCGCAAGGGATGACGGCAAGCGCCCCGACGGGATGTCGTGATCCCCTGGCGGTTGGGCCGCGCGCTGGTGTGGGACGCCACCTGCGCAGACACGCTGGCGGCGTCCTACATTTCAGCCACCAGTAAACAGGCCGGGGCGGCGGCTGACGTCCGAGAACGTTCCAAGGTTAATAAATATAGTTGTCTCGGCGCACACTACGAATTTGTAGCCTTCGGCGTCGAGACTCTAGGTCCGTGGGGTAGGGGGGCTCGGGGGCTTCACAAGGAGCTCAGCAAACGCCTAAGGCAGGCCACAGGTGACCCTCGCGCGGGCAGCTTTCTCGCGCAAAGATTGGCCATAGCAATCCAGCGCGGGAACGCTGCCTGCGTGATGGGCACCTTACCAAGGGCGCAAAGTTTTGATAAATATTTTTAGTTTTTAGCTTTAGTTTTTAGTTGTACTTAATTTTAGTTTTGTATTCATTTTATAACACTTATTTTACAATAATCAAATATACCTAATAAATAAATAATCATTTCCATAAGTATTGTAAAATATATAATTGGAGGTTTATAGTTCGATCAAACCATGGTATAATAATATACTCCGCCTGGTACTCTATTCCCGTCTTTTCTAGGTCACCTAACTGACACAAGCCTACGTCATCATGCGACAGCGCTATATGATAATATGCGATAGCGCTATATATAGCGGCCATGTTATTGTGACGTAGGCCTGTGTCACTCTGGGAATAGAAGACCATGTTTTATTAGACCATGGATCAAACTTCGAATACGGCCATTTTACTTTTACATACATTGTTTACTATTTATATATTTACTTGTAATAAAATATTTTTTGATATTATCGTGATATACAAAAACCGTATTCTGAATAATACTTTAGACGGTTTTTATACTTAAATACATTTATAATATTTATTGCGAATTTATCGAATCGTTATCACTCTTCTCGGGAATCAATTGCTCATTTACTATAATTATAGTACAGACTATCCCTCTAGTAGATATGTGTAGACATGTTCTATATTAATTATTCATTGAGAGTAACAGACGAGCTGTTTGTTTTGACTCATAAGGCAGACTTGGCAAGCGCCCTGCCTAATCATGTTTAATTATGTGAATGTCCAGTACGAGCGGTGATCGGGTCTGCAATGTATTATCATAGTTCGTGAGCTCACTGCGTTTTTCATTCCTCATCGAATATACTCGTAGAAAACCAACAAGAAACAAAAAAGAATAAATAACTAACTATCTCAAAAGAGTCAACTTGTGAAATAATATGGTATATGATCATTTCCTATCTGATTCGGTAATACGGATAAGGTAGCGACTCACCATTTTATTGCATGTTATTTTTATTCAGATTCAAAATTATTTACCTAAGCTACCCATTATTTAACATAGGGTGTTTGAAATGCTTAGTAGATATATATTTATATGTTTATGGTACAGTTAGTGATTGTTTAGTTTTTTTATCCCTTCGTGTGTCAAATTCCCGCAGCGGGAGGGAAATCAAATGGCCACGTCTGCCAGCCTCCATTTTTATTATTTTGCCGCGTCTGCCACGGGTTGGGCTGGCTAACGCACCATCGCCCAATTAAACACGGAATTATACAAATGCATTTATTTCATTACTTTTTAATTTATTAATTATGAAGTTTCTATAAGCTTAAAAGTTTGTTGACGATACTGATTAACTGTAGCTATCCTTGTCTAATGATCTCGCATTGTTATATATTATGTTAAAGCAGAGAAGTACCTATTCTTGGCACTCAACTTTCCGTCAAACAGCCGTATTCGAACAATGAGATACGTCAAATACTGGCGTCTGGCAGACGAAGGGTAAGAACTTAATTTGTTAAAATTCGACAAAGTAGCTGAGCTCGAGCTACCTCCCGGACTATGTATAATCAGCGATTGGTAAGCAGCGCGCAACCAAGGTCAGTCACCCACGCAACACCATCACTTCCTCGTTGGCAACCGAGCTTGGGCAACCGCCTCTCACCAGAATTAGGCTCCCGGTTGCAACACTAAGCTGGCCTAAGGCTAGCCTTTGATACGCGTTTTTACTAGTTTCTGTAATCGTAGAAATGCTGAGGTTGTCTGAGTTTCACGCTTAGTTATTATGATAGATGAATCATTGAAGTTGTACGCATATGTTTACATTAGTGAGTAATCATGTGTGGTCGCGCAGTGACACACAATATGAAAGCCATCATCATATCGTGATCATATCATATACTTTTCACTCTAACAAGAGACGAAGTGGCCCAGAAATCAAATCCCTTGACTGTATATTATAAGTTATGACAATCCTATGAGATACAATGCATTAATTAATAAATCTTTCTTATGTTAAACGTGAAAATTAGGTGAGAGTAGACTGGTTTATTAATTGAAAAACAATCGACAATCTAATAATGTATAAAGTAAAATTAATTATACGAAAATGACAGTGTGTCAAACACATAATTGTAGGTACCTATCTGAATTCACAGATATCAAAGCCAGCATATATTTAAAGTTATTTCTTTGAACTTAGGACATCACAAAACAGACTAAAAATACGCTAATAATTTTACGGCTAACCACATATTAAAATCAAAACAAAAATAGTCAATGGGTTTGACAATGCCGACAACATAAAATTGCGTATTTTGAAACTATACGGAGATAAATGTTACTACGATAAATAATTTTATACGAATAATTAGTTATTTGTATAGAAATACGAGCAAAAACTATAGAGAATTGTGTTATTCATAAAATATTTCTTTTAATTCGAATACGGGATAAGAAACTCTCATTGATAATGAGATTTTAAAATGAATTAAAATATTACAGTGACATGCCACCTCCTTGGTAAATTCTTAATTCTGGTTGCAACAATTTCTTGATTCTTCGTATTGATAGTTCTGTTATTATATGTATGTGGGTAAAATATCTCTGCCACAGCCCATTTTGAACGCATGCGAAAATGATTAATTAAATTTTTTACCCTTTTTCACGAAACTGCTTACACATTTAAAATACGTGATGATATTAACTGAGCCGCAATTCAGTTTTTGCCGATGCTTTTCAACAAAGATTGTAAAAATATCAAATGTAGTTTAGGATTCAACCGAATTATATTATTTAGTAGTAACTATAGTACGCAGAGGCAGTACATATCACAGTTAATGTAGGCAATGATTGTGTGGCTTAAAGACAGATATTATCGTAAAAAAGGAGTGTGTGTACCTTCATTATGGTATTTTTTATACTGTACCAATGTTTAGAGAAAGATTAATTATCGTTTTAGGTTTATTTACTGACAAATTGAGGTAAAAAGTGATTTTTGTAGGCAGTCCCGAAAGTACCGAAAATACCGGGAAATCCCGGTTCCATTTTTGGCTGGTACCGAAAATCCCAGTTCTTTTAAATAGTACCGGTTCTGCAATCCCTAATTCATATTCACACTGTTGAAACAATAAATGCCTACTTGCTAACAATTTTAATTGCAAACGTCCGGTTCATCTTGTAACTAAGTAATATCTTCATTTAACCAGTCAATAAAGCATCTAATGAAGTTGTAAACTTAACTCGATCATGACTTACACGTCATATAAGCGGCACTTTGGAGCAGTTTTAATGATTTCCTGCCTATTTTATTTGACTGCTAGATTTACAACCCATGCGAGGAAGATTACTGCGATTACTGTTTACTATGTTTACTGGCGGTAGAGTGTTAGTTAATTACGTCGTTGCTTTGTGGATTGTATCAACTATAGTTTTATGCAATAAAAAAAAGGAATAATCAAATTATTCGTGTACTGCTGAAAACATCAAATTATTTTCTTCTTTATCGTCACTCTCTTATCAGAGTGGTCGTGAAGCTTCACAATCCGTCGCGATTCTTCCCGTAGGTACAGCTCTTCTTGTAAGTACAATCGTGGAGTGGTCCATTGAGTGCATTTTTGACTAAGTCTGGCCAACGAATTAGTGATCTACCGCGCCTTGTGCCTTCGACTTTTCCTTGCACTACAAGTCGTTCCACAGATGTATCGTCTCGACGGGTATAACCCTTAAATGCATAGTGTTGCCAAATGTCTACAAAGCATTAGACAGCTCCCAGTTTAAAAAAAAAAGACTTACGTTTATAAAAGCACCTTTATAACAAACATTAAGTAGTAGGGTGATGACTTAAGGGTTAAATTTACGCAATATTTTTAATTTATAAAAATTACATTCGTTTTAAGACGAAAAGTCGGAAACCTTGGAAAAATCCAGATGTTGATAATTTTTTGTATCTATGTGATTTTGAACGGTGTTTTCGGGGTTTGTAATTATTTTATATTTAAAAACTTTATCATAGGTATATCACAAATAGTGTACCTTTCTAATAGTAGTAAAAAAATTAATATATATCTATTACTGAAAATTACATATTTACATAAATATGATTTAGCCAATTCAACTTCTAACACTGATTTCGCAGTGAAAATCGAAGTTATATTTACTATTTTTTTACTTTTACTATTTTTTACAATTTTTCCTAGAATCGGCAAACAATTATGTGATACATATATTAATTTCGGGCAAAAAGAAAAATCATGCATTTAAGGGATAATATGTCCAAAGAAAGTGAGTGAGCCAAATTTTATATCGGGAATTTAAAGTATGTCTGATAAGTCTGATGATACGAGTAAAACTACATACAATTGACTCCAGCTCCAGTCGCTTTTCTGTTTCCTGACAAATTATTACTCAGATTAAGACCTACATATTTGTGTCCATCAACATCTATCTAGGTATCTTTACGGCATACATGCGTATTGCGTAGGTTATTTCGAAACCAGTGAGCTCGACTTTAATATCTTTTGCTGAGATTAGAATCAATAACATTGGCGTTTGTAATAAAAAGTCAGAAACAAAATATTTACCAACCTTTTATCGATGTCAATTAAAGATTTAATTTCAAGCCATGCAGGCAAAATGTCCACTTATTTTTATGGATGCTGCATAGTACGAGTGGTCTATACAATGTTGCTCAACATTCAACTTTTAAGGTCTCAAGTATTACCGGTTCAGTAGAAAAAGAACAAAACGTATGTAAACAAGACGCTATTGTAGATTCATTGCTGTGCCTCTTTATACACGTATCACAGACCATCAACCCGCTAGATGGAGTATAGATAGGACGACATAAATGACGATTCGGCTTTCCACGTATAAGCACTCTCAAACTATTAAGGGGGCTTAACCAACATGACAATTGTTGATAGAAAACGCCGATAGAAACTTAAATAATGTTTGGAAATAGTCACCGACTTTTCGTGGCACATCATCACAATACATTTTTTCTTTTCCTTTTGCGTTTATCGATGTACGATTGTCATTTTGGCTAAGCCTCAAGGTGTGAGAGTACGATAGTTCAGTGCAGTTACCGAGTCGTCCATAAATAATGCGCTGTGCCGCTGTAGTATAAATATGAAGTGAACGCCTTTCATTGAGCGCAACTCGTAGGAGGTTTTGTTCAAGTTCCATGTGGAATCTATAGGAACTAATCTATCACATATATGCATAAACGTTAATTTAATCCTACACCCAATGAAATGAATTTACATTAAACACAGCTCTCGGAACTCGAGACTTATGCTTCGTGATGAAATTGGACGCGATGTCGCGTTGTAACTGCTGAGCAAACTGAACCATACCATAACATAATATTATGCGATCTATACACTATGACCTGTCTTAGCGTCTAGCCTAGACGTCTGTAAGCTACGGCCATACGGTTCAAGCCGTTCAAGCCATGCCACGAGCTTTCGATTAAAAATGTCTAATGTCTAAAGTTGAATGCTAATATTCTTTGTTAAGATCTGAAATCAAGGTAAGTATTGACCGAGAAAAATAAAAAAAAATTGCGATAGTCATAAAACAAAAGCGCGACGATGACTTCAACGCATAACAGTTTTATTTTGGTTGTTCGTCCGAATTTCGAACATATCTTTGTTTGCCGCCCCAATTCAATTTTCTTTGTCTTTCATAACCGTATTTACAGTTACAGCTCAAGATTCTTGGCGTTGTCCAGTTCAGTCTGTCACCGTCTAACTCTTCATGCCTTTGTGCGCGTTTGCACAAAGTAGAATTATGATACTGTTTTTTTTTTCAAACTGTATGTAGCATTTTTAAATTTGCGACATTTTGCGTCATAGTTACCCATCTGCACAAAAAAACATTACATATCATACCAAACTACATATAATTAGGTAAGAACTTTTGAAGCATTTTTACAGACACGAGATAAAATGTCTACACGCATAAGCAATGAAAACGGGTCACTCTCAATTGTAGTTTCTGTATAAAACCTCCGATTTTCGTTGCTCTCGAGTGAAGGTACAAACTTACAAAGCCATTGTTATTCATAACAGCAGACACTGTAATTTTATAATTCAGTTCTCCGCATGACAAAAATACCGTAGAACGGTGACGCCATGCCAATTTCATTTTATAGGAGCAGGAAGTGCAGCAGGTATGTGAATTACGTACTTTATACTAGTGCCCTTTTATTTAATACACGGAATACACCACAACAACACCGTCCCATGACGTGACAGGTGACAAACCGGTCCAACCTTTTATACCTTCAATGGTAACCGATCGACAGAAATAAAAGTGTATTCGATTCACATTCAACTCACGTAGTAAACAAAAGACAGAGAGGCCAATTCGAATTTTAATTTACACATAAAAATGTTATTTCGGTTATCATTCGCCCGTGCGACTCGCTCGCGCTAATGCTGACGAACCAGTCAAAATGCATGCCTGAATGATAACAAAATGACATCATTTAGATATCAAAATGTACGATTGAATTGGCCTTATAGTAGGTAATTTGTACGTACGCGTAAAAACTATGAATTAACATATAAATTGCATCTTACGAGCAGACATTTTGATAAACGCCTCAAGGTCTTATAGCCATGGGTTTTGCGTGTTTGCATCTTTGAAATAGGCAAACACGGAAGTTTGATTTAATTGGTCTAGTGGGAATCAGCGTCGCCGTAAAAAATCATATAAGTAATATAGTCCTTCCTTATTACTCGTAAGTGAACTATAAATTAGTATGATAAATGATCACCCAAGCACTGGCTATTTCTGATTCTGTATTTCCAGGATTTGAAATTGTAGTGAAACTTGAATCTGCATCGTAGGGGCTGACATTTATATTCACCTCGGTAGTAAATAATATGTACTTACTTGGGAATAAAAACGTCTACCTATCTTAATTTTCGACGTTTCACGACACAGGTTACACTGATCATGGTTGTGGTCACGGAATATTTGAAAGCCCCTCAAATGTCAAAACAGACTAAACAGAGATATGGGTTTTGGCCTATACGTACCAACGATGAAGAGGTCTGTAAGAAAGTTAAGGTTAGGCATCACAATTCATCATCGCCGTGAAAAGTTTGCGTGTAGATATAAAGATACATTGTTTTTGTCATGTTCGACTTGTGTCAGATATTTTGATTAGATTACATAATTACCTAATGGACATAGACGAAGCCTGTTGCTTATTTGTATCTATATATTCACCTGCGGGCTCAGCACGGTTCCATTTTTATCGACTATCACTATGCGCGTCCCTTTCGCACTTACATACTTGTTAGAACGTGACAGGCATGGTGACAAGGGATAAAAACGCGACCGTGCTAAGCCGCCTGGTGAACCTTCGTTTCGGTGTATATTTTACTCGTAATATTTTCACGTATTTGGGTATTTAGTGAGTGATATATAGGTAAATATGTACTTACACAAATACAAATATACGCAATACATAATTCAATTCTCGAAGTGTAATTCACATAAGCTTGCAAAATCGCGTGACCAAGAGAATTCGTATACTAACTAGGTATATTATTATACAATAGTAATCATGCGAACTAAAGTTATTATGTGCTCAAAGTGATATGTTAATTCGTACAGTTATTTAACTAAATAAGACAATAGAGTCCGTAGTTACTGATACAATTGTGAAATGGAAAGTTACCATTAACCTGATGTGTTCTATGCGGATACATATACCTTAACATACTTAAAGTATTATCATTATAATGTATTACTTAAGCCGACCACTGACTAACAGGCCGCCGGACGATATCGGCCTGTCAGTTAGAACAAAATTTTGACAGTTCCGAACAACTGACAGGCCGATACCGTCCGGCGGACTGCTAATCAATGGCCCCCTTTAGGTATACCTAACAAAAAATTAAGTATAAGTGATGCTCAGTGAATCCTAGTGTAATCATAATAAAAACTAAAATTTTTGCTACTCGAACTCATTTCCTTGTTTTTTATATGCATAATGAGCGCATTATATCGTGTAATATATTCCGTTTCTTAGTCGAATATCCGGGTCATGTACAATTCGAGCCTTATTTGGTTGCTAATGGCTGTTATTCTGTTGAAAATGAGACAAGTTTATAATTAATGACTTACATTGTTGAATTTTGTCGATTTACTACATCGACAAAATTCCAAAGTTTTTCAAGATTGTTAGCGTAGAGTAGTGTTACGATTTAAAAGAAGAGAGAAATAATTTATGGAATAGGTTAGTACCCTTTGTTATAATATTCCTTAACTACACTTATGAATACGAAAACCGTGAATTTGGGTTCTAATAAAGAAGACAGGATCACATCCTTATAACTTTCTATATGTAAGGTAGTTAGTTACCTATAGAAAGTTATAAGGATGTGATCCTACCTCCTTATAACTTTCTATATGTAAGGTAGTTACCTATAGAAAGTTATAAGGATGTGATCCTATATATTTGATACTGTATTTGATACTGATTGTACGCTGCCGTTGATTTTCTAGGTGTGTAGCCAACATGCTAATCGTTTATGCTCCGTATCGCTAGCAAACGAAACGCAACTGTCATTGTCACTGTCTATTCTATTAGTGTGTGAAGCTGTGAAGGAGTGATAGAGAGACATAACGCGTTATGTTGTATAGCGTAAGCGTTTTTCACCTAGGCACCCTGGTGCGCGGGTGTGTGGGGCAGCGGGATGACATTTTGCTTCCTCGGACCTCGTGTTCATGTAAACATAGAGTTACACTATAATTGTATGACAATTATGCTCATAGACACGCAATGCGGTTATCTAAGCCGGGTTGGATCAACCACCTATGAACTGAGGACTATAAATTGGTCAGCGATCGCGACGTGACATAACCGATACTAGAACTAAGTATATCTATAGATTAATTCATGTATATGCTGACCGCAATTTGCTTGACCAATTGTTGTGAAACCCTGTCATGAGAATTACGACTTTGTGAATGTAATAGTTTGGTTGTTTTTTTGCGTGATTTGTTTAACTATGTATGTATATGTACTTGGGAAATGTGTGTAGGTACAGCGAACTGCAAAATTGCATGGACACGTTATGAATGAAATTCATTTATAAAGTGGTTACGCACTTTTGCGGCTGGGTGTACCTACTTGTAGATACTAAATACGTATAGGTATATCTACTCGTACAATTATTATATTATGTTTACGTCTATGTAACTGTAACTTTGGACTTTTACTATTGCATTACTTAGCTTTAACTTTCCATAGGGATTACTACTGTTAACTTTCACCGTATAAAGCTAAGTAATGCAATATTAAAAGTCCAGAGTTACAGTTACATATACGTAAAGTACTTATAGCTATAAATAGCTATATATATTTAGATAGTAATATATTTAAATATTCATGTTTATTATGTTGATGGACGGAGAGCGGAGGGTAGACCCAAAAAACGATGGATGGATTGGCGTGAAAGAGGATATGAGAAAGAAAGGAGTGAGTGCTGAGGTGACGAAAGACAGAGGAGAATGGAAGAGAAAAACATGTTGTGCCGACCCCACATAACGTGGGATAAGGGCAGAGAAAAGAAGAATATGTTTATTATCCCTTAAACATCACCTTGCGAGCTTACCTTTCTTTCAGAGCTTTGCAGAGGTGTAGGGTTGGAGCCGGTGTATAGCTTTATTTGACGTTCATAATAAAGCGCATTGTAATATGCCTATTACTTGAATAAACTATTATTTAATCTTTTATCTTTTTATTTTTCTGACGCTGATGATGAGGAACGCAACTTTGTATGTTTAGGTATTATTGATTTTTCTCTGCCATTACCAAGCCCATAAAAAATGTATCAACTGCCCATTATAAACATAGTTGATTGTGGTCTATGTATGAAGCAGGCATGCAGGGAATTCTCATATCGCCCATTGGCATTACTTATGTCCACTACTTATTACACAAGCATAAATAAACATCTCTAAGTGATCATTAAAATTGCCTTTACTCTGTAGTGACTCACAATAAATACCGTGAGAGATAAGTATGATGGAACTTAAAAACATTAAGTCTATAATGAATGACGCATCAAAAGATTAAAAATACGCATCGTTCATGCAACATACATGCGTATTCTGATTTTAATAACAGGATATGAATAAGATCTAGGGACGCGCAGTTAAAGATCCACGTACATAAAGATTTAAATATTACATGTAGTATATTCGCACACAATTCCACTAAATCCCACAGTAAGCTCAATAAAACAATCGTGTTCGTGGAGATAAGCACAAGCAATATTGATCCTCTAAGGAGTCTCTAAGGCTTAAGGAAAGACTTCGTCTCTGATCTAAATTATCGCAGGATACTTTTGTGTATATGCGCAAAACAGGCCCTATATACTTACTATATACTTCTTCAAAAAACCCCACCCAGGGTACATCTCTAAGAAATCTGGCGATTTTTCTCATCGCCAACAACCTACCTGTAGAGGTATAAAATTAAAATTAGACTTATTTCTATACCATATAACTTTTTGTCCAAATAAGAACACAGTCCCGTTTAATGTATTTGATATAGAGAATAAACAGTGACGGAGCAATGCAAGTCATAATTTATTCTAGCAAACCTACCTAAGCGAAGCCTACGCAAACACAATTTCATGACATGACATCACCAACTTACTTTGATTACTACGTAAATCAATATCGATTCGGTTTAAGAGAAAATCAAATTTAAATATTTCAGTTTCATCAACTTGGGTCTCAGTTGACTAAGTTTTCCAGTAAGAATCGATTTCTTTGATTAAAACTTAGAACTCCATTTTCCTCATAATGTTTTATTCCGTTCCTACTTCAAATGTAAACCTTATTTCATACACCACAGGATTGCTTTTTAATTGAGGCCATTGATTAAGTTAGGAGTCTGAAAAGGAAGCCAGTGGTCGCCAACATTGAACAGCGGTTCGCCGTCCATTATGCCCTGTCAGCCGTGGGATGTGGGATCGAAGTAATGAATCGCTTCAGCCGATTGTTGGTAAACTTTGCCTCAGTTTGTTCCGATTCCAAATGTCGGAACTAGAAGTAACATCGGTCGGAGGACTATTTTATCAATATCGTATCTAGCTTCGTCATCGCAATGAAATATGAAGCGTATATAGCACAAAACAAGGTTGCTTTAAGCATTCCCTAAGAATGGTACTTATACGAGATTGGATTAAGTAAATAAAGGGACATAAATTTCTACGGCCCGTCCCAGTTTTACACCTATTTCGATGCTTTGCACGTTCGAGCTCAATTTTCAATCCTCTAAATTTTAGAGTATTTGTGCATGGCAGGTCCTCTGCAGCCCGAAATATGCAATTCAGAGATTTATTTTAGTTTCGAATGTGGAGTTAAAATGTCAACTAAATCGGTGATATTTTACTTGTTTTACAACAATCTGACGCAGGTTTACCAATAAAATAGTTAAGTACCAATATACGCAAAGGAATTAATAATTGGGTAAATCTTTCAAAAATAATAGGAATCTTCAAAACCGAATTTTCGGTGAAGTGTATTTTTAGAAATATTCGCTACGAAAGTTAAAAAAAATCATGAAAATAGAACCTGATAAGGCTTTCCAGTGGATACTATTTTGAGTAGGTATGATTGGTTACCTAAGCCCTTCGTATTAATGTAACGTATGTATGTGCTGCGAAGGTACTTCATTTTGCTTACTATGTCCATAATACCTAGGTATTATGGACATAGTATTAAAAAGTATTTTAAGTTGGTTTATTATGTGACGCACGGGTGAACCCTACACTGAGACTCGCCCGACATGTTGTTGGCCGTATTTCGAAACTAAGTTATTTAGTCAGCGTAAGTATGCATGCTTTTCCAAAGGATTTGCAAACTTAGCGTTAAAGTTTGTACTATGAGAGTTTTCGAGCTCTCAGAGACTAAGTGTACTCGTAGTCGTAGTGCCATCAAAAATGCAATGTGTTCCGATGTTTCTCAAGTTGAGCTCAAGTTGGTTAAATTTATAAAACTGGTTCCAAGCGTTACGCCTTCGAGTCTGCTCCGCAAACGACTTGCTGAGGTAAAAAAACATAATAACCAGATATGGTTGAAGTAAAATCAATTCGTATGCAGATGCGCAAGTACAGCCAATAACTATAGATTATTAGGCATTTAGCTTTTCATGTTTGTAATAGATACTGGTCAGTGTAGTAATATTTGCAAATTAGTTCAGACAGAATTGCACGACGCTAAATAAAGATAAGGCTAATTTATATTGACAGCTCTGAAGCTGAAACTTGTTACTTAGTGGGGACGGGGACTACTTAATCAGCATTAATAATAAAAACTTTATGCAACCTACTAGATAGGTATTGTCCGATATTCACTACATAAATTAACGATAAAGAAGGCGAGTTCCATCAAATTGCAAGCATGAAATATAACAATAGATTTTTTTTTGTTTATTTTCGATGCGTATGACACCTGGTAGCTCAGCACAGTATACGCTTAAAGACTGTAAATTGTATGGTAGCGACGACAGTAATTTTTATACAATGAAGATACAAATATACATTGGAAGGTGAGCGGTATTTGTGTCTAGTTTTCTTGACGTCATAGATCTGCTACATTTTTGATAAGTCACCTTTGAGCTCTTGTAAACATTGCACTCGGAACAGTTACTTCATTGTTAAAATTAAATCTACGTGAACCACGCAAAACGACGAACGATGAGGGTTCCACTGTGTTTATGCTAGTTATGCTGGATCTTACCTGTCATCTACCTACGTGAGACAAGTGATAAAATAATTATCTAATCAGTCGGTCTCTCAACACTAATGTTGGGCCGCTAGTTGTCGGGAAGTTCAGCGGATATGTTAGGACCACTCCACACTAGCGCCTTTTGAGCGTCGGCGTCTAGGTATAGTTTGTTTTTTTAGCATTAGAAATAAAGTAAACAATCTTGATGTGTCTTTTTATTGAAAACATGTTTTAAAAATAAGTCACGGCAAATATGTAACAATTATGAATCTAATACGATAATTTATATTATTCTGCTTTCATAAGTAAAAGTTACTGATTTTAAAAAAGCGTTTTTCAATTAAAAGTCATGTCAAGATAGATATGAGCGCCGCGCCGGCGCGCCGCCGCCGCCGACAAAATTTACGCGCCGCCGCCGCCGACGCTGCGCTATCGGCGTGGCATCGGCGTGACCTTGTTAGATGCTACTACTTTCAGAATCAGATAATATATATTTTATCTGGTTTAGATCTTTAACGGCGCCAGTCTGAATAGCTTATAGACATTCAAAAGGTATTTTAGGTCCATATAATTCTAAAATATCGATGGTAAATTCAAACTTTTCTGTCTGGTAACCGCGCTACTAGTGTTAGAGCAACGAAATGACTAATTTTGCCAGCTGGCTAGCTCATCCGTCATTCACCGCGAATTCAATTATTGCAAGCATGGTTTAAATGTCTTAAAAAGGTGTAAAAGGGGGTTAATTTCAGATATTAAGCGTTTTCACGCCCAAAGGTCCGGCCGTTGGCTTTGCACGGAAGGCATCGGAAACGGAATCAGGTCTCATTTTAAGCTTGGCCATTGTTCAAATTTCAAGCTTTGCTCTCTCGCAGACCAATCTTTGGCCTCGCATCGCTCGCATAGAAGTATGCCGCTATCTGAACCTCCAAGTTTTCGGCCCTGTTTGGAGCGTAAAATTTGGCCTCGCTTTTAAAATGCTTGGTTCTTCTCCAATCTTAGCTCCACTGCAGCACGGCCTTTGGCCTCGCACGAATGCACCTACAGGAGAGCCCCAGAGGTCTTTAACACTATGGCCACGGTCTTTATCGGCCTTCGGTCTTGCTTACACGGACCAATTCCAAGCTCTGCCCTCTTGCAGCTTGGCCTTCGGCCTCGCACAGAAGCGCGCCGTAATCGGCACTCCGCGCATTCGGCCGTCAGCCAAGCTCACACTTGGCGTTCGATTCTAAGCTGTATGCTTACCTGCAGCTCAGCCTCTGGCCTCGGATGGGAAGGCGTCGGAATCTGGTCTTCGGTGTTAGGTGGAGCTCGGCCTTGGGCCTCACTTTTTGACATAAACTTGTTTGTTGGGTCGATATTGGTTAATAACGGAGCTTGATTTTCCTCACTTCGGTTCTTTGGACAGTCGACCAGATGTTTCCCTGATACAGTCAATCCGCTACTTTTTACTTAGCACAATAGATAAGGGCCTCGCAAAGATCTTCCGGCCAGGGCCTCGCCAAGATTAAGACCGCCTCTGATGCCGCTCGATACCGTTTATACTATATAAAACTTTTTTCGTACCTTTATTCAATAAATTTTGCTTGCAATTGAAAAATGCACTTATTTTATAACTTTCTTACAGCAAAAAGTGTAAATTCGGTAAAATTTTGGTTTGAATTCTTTTTTCATTAATCAAAGGTGTTTCAAGGCCACGCCGCCGATTCGCCGCCGCCGCCGACCGATTTTGACCGGCGCGCCGCCGCCGGCTAAATGCCTATCGGCGCTCATATCTATGTCAAGATCGCTTACCTTCTTTCTAATGCTAAAAAAAAACGAACTATAGTCAGCGCTATGGAAAATTGCGTTGTTGCGCAGTTGCGCGTTGCGCCAATGTTGCGTCGAGTAGCAACCATAGAGTTAATTAGACGCCGACGCCAACGCTCGGGACCCGCTAGTTTGGGATGGCCCTTATGGTTTATGACCAGGCTTTATAGTTATACAGTGTCTTGTTGTTATCGACATGTTAAGCATTACCAAAATACGCGTGCCACTACCTACTTTTTGCGCTTGCTGTTCTTTGGTTTGGTGATTTCATCACTTTATATTAGCGGTGATAATCGCGAGCTTTTGAATCCTTTCACTATTCCTAATTAAGTATAAGGTTTTTTGGCTCCATGACACTTCTAGGGAAATATGCTTAAAGGCTTCGCAAAAAAGTGTATTTTTTGCGGAGCACACTAAGTTTACCTTTTTCAATTTGATTGTAACATGCATTAAGGCCTCTTTTAATAAACAACGATACTATAATCAAAGACATATGTAACTTCGTATAAGACGAATAAAGTCTAAGGAAAAAACGTGCCTCGGAATTCAAGTAAAAGTCATTCTCGAATAGATGCCGCACACACCTTTAGCCTATCCTCGGCTAGATGGCGTGACGACACCGTTTCATATTTAACAATTTTAACACATAGATATCAGTGAATGAACATGGATCAAAATGATATAAAAATAATAAAATCATTTATCCATATATATACATTTTTTGATAACTTTATACGTTTTCATTTTGAGTTTTAGTCGTGTGTCGATAGATGGCAGTAAATTTACAGTGACTACAAAATTTACAATGACAGGACCCCTCTATACTATCTATTCTTTTTGCTATAATACTATATTGCTTAAAGCCGTTGTTGTTAATATGATAAGCTACAATATAATTAGCCACGTAAACTTAGTAAGTAGGTAGGTACATAGTTAAGTCACTTCACCTTCATTTTCAACCTACAAGTAGGCTTAGGTTTAGACAGTAATGACAGATAAATAACAGATAATCTGGGGATTCATTAAGACTTATTATAATTGAAATCCAAGAGGACGAATTTCGTAAATAACCTGCCATTTATTTTTATTTCACCGCTCTACTAATCAAAGTAACTTATGTATTGATTTATTTAAGAAGCGCCCATCTACAGTTTGGCAAGAGGCACTGGAGAGGCAGGAAAAAACATGCTGTCTTTTTCTTACACTAGTAATATCACCCCAAAAAAAAGGGATGAATATAGAAATGAAATGATATAAGTACTCCTGAGTCTATTTTTGCGCGCTTCATTATATTATCCGAAATGTTTTTGCAAGTGACTGTGCACGTGTTACAAACTTAATCCAACGACGGTGTTTTTCTCTATAGTAAAACAATCAGTAACCATTATAATCGAGTCGATTGCTTACACTCTAAACGCTAATCAGAGTGGCGTGCAAAGCGATAATTATGTGATCGTTATAGCACAATAATGTGATAATAGTCGTAATGAATGACGACATACCTACGATTATGCCAACCTGCCGATAGACTGTTGACCAATATTTGTTATGTTTCAATAAGGACTCAAGTCATGTTCTTGTCATAGTATGTTAAGTGATTATTATGCAGTATGTATATTTTAATGTCACCGTTGGCAGGATTGTCGAGGAGGTGCGATGGATAAATAACGAGTAAAAAGGTGGTACCTATCTATTTACCCATAGATGCTAAATGTAGGTATTGTGAAAAAACCTGCTAACATTATTAATAAGTAGGTAATTAGTTAGACAGCTGTTTGCAGAGAACCATTTTTTTTTTACCTACGCAATGTTTGAATTTTAAGGTATTATATATTTCTTTGTCATCCCTGGGGCTTAGCCAACATGACAATCGTTGATAAAAAATGACGATTGAAATTTAAATAATAGGTACTAGCACAGATCATATAATACGATTTTACTTTACAATACTTACATCCACAACTACCGACGAAGAAACTAGGTAATAGGTATATCGCAATCTCATGCTTTCGAATAAATGGTGATTATAGACCGCAGTGTCCTTCATATAATTTCTATGATTAAATTCCCCTTTACAGTGTTCCAAAACATGATGCAATCATCCAATGATTATATCGATTATTTATGTAGAGCGGGCATTAGTTAAATCAAACGTACCTATAAATCTGAGCTTAATTTATTGCCTTGTTTGTCTTAATGGTTTAGTTTACAGGTGGTGAGCTAAAGACCAAATCAATCAGCAATATAAACCTAATAAAACACCGTGTTATGTGTTATCGTATCGAAATATATCGCAATCATTGCCCCAGTGCCCAAGCGTTCCTGTTTCCGTTCCTGTTCCTGTCCGACTGTCGTTTCGAAATATATCTTTTATTTATTTTATTTTATTTTATTTTCTTTATTGGGGAAAAAAACAGACATAGGCAGATAATACAAAAAGAGGACATAGGTTTATACATTAGTAAGTGCAACCTACATCCTGAGACAATTGCCACTAAGATTTGTAAACCAAGAATATTTAAGTGGCATTGTCATCGGATTGAGATATAACAGGATAATAGATACTAAACTAATATTGGTAGACAGACGATAATAATAATCAATACAGTGCTGACATTCATTCATCGCCCCAGTGCCCAAGCGTTCCTGTTCCTGTCCGACTGTCTGGGTAATTTCTCTACAGTCGTATTTCTCACTGATTTTTGTGAAATTTATTGTGAAGTTACTCAATTTTATATTATGGACGGTTGCAACTCCAGGGGTTGCCAAATGTTAAAAACTTGTTCACTCCTTTCCCGGAAAACCTCACACAGTAAGCCTTCGAAAAACCAAGAAAGCAACGACAAACTTACGTATACTAAGAAACTTTGTGCATAGTCTGCATATATTTGCAAAAAAACTTTTATGTTATGAACTGTCAAGAATACTAAGTTGCTCATTATTCAGTACTTGCAGGTCTTCAAGGTAATGCAAGTGCAACGTTAAGGCAGGTTGACACTTCCAAACTAGAGATAAAGCACGTCCAAGATATGCGTGTTCATTACAACATGCAAAACTGCACGGTTCGGGGTAACGATGTACGAAATATATGCAACGTTTCGTAAAGTGAGTTTTATGGCGTACCAGGGTTACACTATCTTGAAACGGTGTCTTGAAAAAATTTGCTACAGTTTATGTGAAAAACAGTATACTATCCATGCAGGTACTTAAGAGTATAGGTATTACTAAATTTTACAGGTAAACTATTACAAATATGTCGTTAACTATATATAACACCTTAACCCTTAATTAGGAAAAGATGATGATAAGGAGGTCACTTTTACCTTACAATATATATAGAATTCTATCATCTTTTCTTCTTTTTTCATGCCTAATTTTAAATTTATGAGGTGGCAATGAGCCTTGAATGCGATTTTTTTTAAGTATGATGTGAGGATTAATAAAGATCATGGAAAGGATTAGGTGACAATAGTTATGCCATATAGAATACAAATAAATAGATAATAACAAGTATTGTATGTAGGTACTTGTATTGGTAATGTAAGTTAGCAATAATTCGTTATCGGACCAAGTGTGATTCCAGTTTACCGAATAAAGGTGAGTCAAAAGTTCACTCCAACCAGTATTGAACGCTTCCAGAGTTAACTTAATCCGAGTACTTACCTAAAGACCGTCTGTTGAGGCAAGATAGTCTATTACTTTGTGTAAGATTTATGTAACCCGTTTAAAAACGATCGATAAAGCAGTAAACATTCACATTGCCTAAGGTGACATTCAGATGTCACCAGCAGTGCACTACTGTTGCGATGCGACATTAATTAGGTTAGAATGGTCGTTAAGACTGCGGTGTTCTGGCCCCAATTTCACCACGGTGACAGGTGCGACAATTGTAAAATCACTGTTGCTGACATCACAGGCATCCATGGGCTACGGTTACCACTTACCATCGGGCGGGCCGTATTCCTGTTTGCCACCATCATTGTATTATTTAAAAAAACTTTATTATATCGGAAAAAAACAGACATTTCTTTTGCGAAGTTTCTGACAATTGTCCAGATTTAGAAGAATTGTAGGTAATTCTTGACAGGTAATGAGTTATATGTCGGAATTTCGTGACAATTGTAGTGTTTCTTGTGACAATTGTCATAAACTTAGCAAGAGAAATATCTGTTTTATTCCGATATAATAAAGTTTTTTTTAAATAAAACAATGATGGTGGCAAACAGGAATACGGCCCGCCCGATGGTAAGCGGTAACCGTAGCCCATGGATGCCTGTGACGTCAGCAACAGTGATGTTTTACAATTGTCGCACCTGTCACCGTGGTGAAATTGGAGCCTGGTGTCTTGTTGCCCGTATTGACGCTTTGTTGTTTTACCAATCTCGAAGTTACGTGAAACATAGTTTGTAGTTTGCTCGAAAATTGGAATCCTCGATCACGCAAGCATTATGAATACCTAAACACCGTGGTCGTTAAACTAGTAATAAGTCAGTCATACCTGCGGTTTACGTCACGAATGCAGTTTTAGCGCACTGTATTGCGGTAGGTTTGCTATTATGTCACCTTACTATGTTACTATTCATATTTTCAGGTTATGCAACTTTTGTATTCAGCGCAAGAGATTGGTTAAATAGCATTATAAAATTTTGTTAAATCTTGGTATGAAAAATCAGATCCTTCTAATGATTTCCAAAACTAACGCATAGGTACTTAATAATACTATCTTACAAAATGAAGCGTGTAAAAATATCTAACACCAGTAATATTAGTAGAGCCAAAGCCAATAAGATCGTTTTTTTAGGGTTCCGTACCCAAAGGGTAAAACGGGACCCTATTACTAAGACTCCGCTGTCCGTCCGTCTGTCACAAGGCTGTATCTCACGAACCGTGATAGCTAGACAGTTGAAATTTTCACAGATGATGTATTTTTGTTGCCGCTATAACAACAAATACTAAAAACAGAATAAAATAAAGATTTAAGTGGGGCTCCCATACAACAAACGTGATTTTTGACCGAAGTTAAGCAACGTCGGGCGGGGTCAGTACTTGGATGGGTGACCGTTTTTTTTTTGCCGTTTTTTGCATTATGGTACGGAACCCTTCGTGCGCGAGTCCGACTCGCACTTGCCCGGTTTTTTATTTTTTGCGCGCTTCGTCGTGTATATGACATAATTTATTTTTGGGTCTAAAACTACGAGAATCCTAACCTAACTTAAACCGTTTTCGAAAACCGATATACATAAACTAGTGGCTCTGTGAGCTGTAGACCTCGCGAGCAGAGCTTGAAATAACATGGTGCTAAGAGCTTTAAATACACCGTGTTTTTTTTGATTTCCGTTAATTTCAAGGGTGTATTCCTGAGCTTAAATCAAGTAACTTTCTCAAAGACACCGATGTTCTAATTAAGTCCATTTCGGAGATAATCCATAATTTATTTTTTTACTATAAGGCCTCTACAAGCGTGTACACTTGCCTTAGGGCCGGCTTACATATTGATTAGTGTTTAGAATGAGTTCATACATTTGCTACTAAACTTAAGTACAATCTCGGTCGATTGATGTACGAAATGACATTGATATGTCACAGATTTCAATTGTTTGGTTGAGTTAAATGTAATGCCCGTGTTACAACAACGCTATATGCTACATTTAATTACTTTTTAAACAAAAAAAAAAACAAAAAAGAAAACAAAAAAAATTTTTTTTTTGAAAATTAACTATGCCATTTAGTTCTTATAAACGTACTTAACTATACCCCGAAGTTAACGGAATTCAGTAAAAACACGGTGTATAGTAAATTAAAGAAAAACAATACGAAATTTATGTGTAAAAAAATACAAAAAGTTATAATATCCCAGCATACAATTACTGGGGATCGAACCCAGACCCTCTGTGCAAACAGAAAAAGCGAACGTTTACAAACTGAGCCAAATAGTTCTTAGATGGGTTGACGAAATTTAGCTACTCCTTCTCAAATTAAAATTAGTTAAAATTAAATATCTAAATACCGCCTAAACCAGCGATAATTTTTTTCTGCATTTTTTGCTATTAACTCTGTAAACATGTCTCAAAAAGAAAAAAGTCTTATGATATCGATACGACTATTTGTTTAGGCGCCAGGTATCACGACTCAGCCATTTTTAAAAATTTCCAAAAACCGGATTGACAAAAAAATTTTATTTAGTCATAAAATTCGGTCACAAAATTTCACGAGAATCGGTTAAGAATTGCGACCTGTAGAGGAGAACATCCGGACATACGAAAGCAAAATGCCCGAGTCAAAACGTAGACCTTCGCTTCGCTTCGGTCAACTAGAGGGATAGTCTGTACTATAACTAGTGGCTCTGTGAGCTGTAGACCTCGCGAGCAGAGCTTGAAATAACATGGTGCTAAGAGCTTTAAATACACCGTGTTTTTTTTGATTTCCGTTAATTTCAAGGGTGCATTCCTGAGCTTAAATCAAGTAACTTTCTCAAAGACACCGATGTTCTAATTAAGTCCATTTCGGAGATAATCCATAATTTATTTTTTTACTATAAGGCCTCTACAAGCGTGTACACTTGCCTTAGGGCCGGCTTACATATTGATTAGTGTTTAGAATGAGTTCATACATTTGCTACTAAACTTAAGTACAATCTCGGTCGATTGATGTACGAAATGACATTGATATGTCACAGATTTCAATTGTTTGGTTGAGTTAAATGTAATGCCCGTGTTACAACAACGCTATATGCTACATTTAATTACTTTTTAAACAAAAAAAAAACAAAAAAGAAAACAAAAAAAATTTTTTTTTCGAAAATTAACTATGCCATTTAGTTCTTATAAACGTACTTAACTATACCCCGAAGTTAACGGAATTCAATAAAAACACGGTGTATAGTAAATTAAAGAAAAACAATACGAAATTTATGTGTAAAAAAATACAAAAAGTTATAATATCCCAGCATACAATTACTGGGGATCGAACCCAGACCCTCTGTGCAAACAGAAAAAGCGAACGTTTACAAACTGAGCCAAATAGTTCTTAGATAGGTTGACGAAATTTAGCTACTCCGTCTCAAATTAAAATTAGTTAAAATTAAATATCTAAATACCGCCTAAACCAGCGATAATTTTTTTCTGCATTTTTTGCTATTAACTCTGTAAACATGTTTCAAAAAGAAAAAAGTCTTATGATATCGATACGACTGTTTGTTTAGGCGCCAGGTATCACGACTCCGCCATTTTTAAAAATTTCCAAAAACCGGATTGACAAAAAAATTTTATTTAGTCATAAAATTCGGTCACAAAATTTCACGAGAATCGGTTAAGAATTGCGACCTGTAGAGGAGAACATCCGGACATACGAAAGCAAAATGCCCGAGTCAAAACGTAGACCTTCGCTTCGCTTCGGTCAATAAGTATGCAAATTATGGATCCTTTAATAATGTAAGATCTTAAGTCTAATATCAACCCTATACCTATCTATAACTTTAAAACTAACTTCAGATGATGCTTTTCTGATTTCTAAGGCCTTATGATTCGGTACGTTAATTACTTTTGACATTAACTACAGTCGACGCAACGTAAGAACTGATATTTGACAGTTATGAATTTACCCTTATGAAGCTAAGGCTACCAGTTAACCGGTAGGCCTTAGCTTCATATAAATAAAGCCGCATTCATTACTGTCCAATAGCAATTCTTACGTTGCGTCGACTATAAGTAACCTAGTAAAATTAATATCCTTCATTTACTTCAACACTTTATAGCAGTATTTCAAAAGGCAATTAACTTACCGACTGGCCTAGATGAGCATTTACAATCACCAAAAAAACGAGTTGATGATAACATTGCAAGATCCTCTTCATCATAAGGTTACATCACTATCTTACTTTATATGTATTTGCCCGTAACTAAATCGATGAAATATCACATTGGGTAATAACAAGGTTGAAGACATTTTGATTGACAGTGCAACTTTCAATTCAAACCAGTTATATGTATCATCAAACTTTATATGCATTTTCAAAATTAAGTGAATGAATAGAAATACGAAACGAGGGTAACAATACAAGGACACATAAGTACCTACAATTATTTGACACACTAAGTAGGTACCTACGAGTAGAAATGAAGATGAGCAGTCGAGTTGTGTCAATTTGTGATGACCGCGAGTCTTCTCGCCTGCATGCTCCATAATTATAGTAGGTAAAGCATCTAGTCTAGTAAGTGATCTGTGTTTCAGTTTGATAAAAGACGAAAAAAAAATGTACCTAACTACATATATGCATTTTTTATTCAGGATAAAAACACGAAACTTCATCGAAAAATAAATGTAGTTGTACTTACTAAAAGTGCAATACGTGTTGGTCGTCAATGTGTTTTATCATTTTACGAAACAACAAAGCACTAAACTGCAACACAACAACAAAGCAGTGAATTATAGATACAAAAAGATTCTTCTCTTTATGTTCTTCGTTAAAAATAAGGATAGGTAAATAATGGACAACAGAAGAGGACAATGATAGTTCTGCCAACAAGATCGTGGTTCTTAAAATGAGAAAGTCTTGTAGACGGTTAATGGAAATATACCATAAAGTCATTAAAAAAACCGGGCAAGTGCGAGTCAGACTCGCGCACGAAGGGTTCCGTACCATAATGCAAAAAAAAAAAAACAAAAAAAGCAAAAAAAAAAAACGGTCACCCATCCAAATACTGACCACTCCCGACGTTGCTTAACTTTGGTCAAAAATCACGTTTGTTGTATGGGAGCCCCATTTAAATCTTTATTTTATTCTGTTTTTAGTATTTGTTGTTATAGCGGCAACAGAAATACATCATCTGTGAAAATTTCAACTGTCTAGCTATCACGGTTCGTGAGATACAGCCTGGTGACAGACGGACGGACGGACGGACGGACGGACGGACGGACGGACAGCGAAGTCTTAGTAATAGGGTCCCGTTTTACCCTTTGGGTACGGAACCCTAAAAACTATCTCAGTATGTGTAGGTAATAATGTGTGCATATTGCAATGAAGCAGGAAACTAAATGATAACAATAACGCATTTGCTATGCATACGGGTACATTTTAAAACGTGTCTCACGTGTAAGATTTAAAGTTGCAATTAGATATTTCGAGACGTGACCGCCCATAGGAAGCCATTCGCCCTTGCTGTGTTCCCATTGTTTAGAGTAGGCGAGTCCAAAGGCTAGACAAACCAGTGTAACGTGTTATCTCGAGATCTCTAAACACTATACGCAATGGGTACTTAAGATCAAACAATGTCTGTAGCCGATTACCCATTTATTAGTCCTGAAAGTATTTCGGGTACATGACCAGCAATTTAAATTAAAAATCTAATAGTGCAGGGCCGGGTGGAAGGCGGGAAACTCTGCGTTGGGTTCTTAACAAGAAAGATGAACAGACTGTCATCACATCGCCGACGAAAGATTTCGACCCGATGCTCTAACAACGCCATGCAAAATTATACATATATGGGAGAAACAGAGAGAGCTATGAATACCCCATAGTCAAGATCATTCTGTCAAAAGATACTGACGAAAAACACACGTAATCCAAGAGCCCCTTATATGCTAGTTCGCTTAAGAGTTCGATTCACCTGCATCTGCATCCGGTAAGTTATAAATGAATAAATCCACGGCCTTGTCTTATGTCCGCGTGTCACTAGGAAGCGACAGAAACGTTTATTTGGACCGTTTCCTAGATTTTGATGCACGCTTCTTTGTTGTGTCTAAGTATACACCATATTAATTTTAGAATAATACCAGACGACGTAAAGGTTACTCGACGGATGTCGTTGTATAACTGTTGATCGTAAATCTTGGGCCGTTGTTTTATGACAATGCCGCATATGGCTGGTACAATCGGCCTGAGATATGTGGTGGTAAAATTTGGCTATAACTGTGTACAACGAAGGTAGCTTTTTATTAGTGGCTGAAGTAGTAGGATAGGTATTTAGGTATATTACCAGAGAGTAAACGTAACGTAACCTCCCTGGCTAATTTTGTATGTAATATTGACAAATGACAATGTCTGATAAAGTCATAAATATTAACAAAGTGTAGCCCGCGTCCACTTCGTTAACTGCTATGTGGCCCTTGGCTGCTAAAAGGTTGCCGACCGCTGATTTAGAGTATTCTAAATCGATGGGTCCTAATTACTTCATCATCATCTTCCTCGCGTTTGTCCCGGCTCATGGGAGCCTGGGGTCCGCTTGGCATATGTCCCAGAAATTGGCGAAATAACGAGTTTTTACGAAAGCGACTTGCATTTGACCTTCTAACCTAGAGGAGAAACTAGACCTTATTGGGATTAGTCCGGTTTCCTCACAATGTTTCCTTCACCAAAAAGTGATTGGTAAATATCAAATGACATAATAGTACATAATAAGTTCCGAAAAACATTGGTACGAGCCAGGGTTTGAACCCGAGACCTTCGGATTGAAAGTCGAACTCTCTTACCGCCAGTCTACCAGCGCTTTTTTATGAGTTTTTACTTAGTAAAATTGGTACTATTTACAAGAATAAAAAAAATATTTCATAGAAATGTCTGTGTTTGCTATAACAGACGCACTTCCAGATATCTGAACATGTTTTGAATAATCGTGCCTAGTTATAGAATGTGTGATATTTTTTGCCCAGGCTGTCATTAGGCGGTATTATTTAAATTGTTGGGCAAAAACTGGTCTGCGGCGCTCTTTGTGGCAGTCCGCGGACGCTCAGAATGCTCAGAGCTGTTGGGTTAATCAGTTTATTTTATACTGCCTTTTGTGGATACTATCTTCATTATTATCTCAGAACAGTAATTGCGTAAAGTTCTACAACGATCTTAAAAATGAGAAATGTTTTTAAGATTTTTAGAAACCTTCACGACAATTAAAAATTAGGTTTTCACTGGGAGAGTTTGATGGGTATTTATTATATTCAGGATTCAGGTAACATAAATATTAGGCAAAAATTTGAAACAACTGATAACTGTGTCTGTAAAATGTTTGTTTTGAAGACTTTCCATAAGTAAATTTGGCAACTTCGGAGACTTCAAATGGAAAGTTTACCGTGCTGGAACCATGTCCTTTGGATTTAATAGTGTTATTTCATGTATGGTTCTAAATAACATCCGCGTTTAATATATAAGTAACTAAATATACTGTGGACATCGACAATTTTAACAAATGTATGAATTTTCGCGATGTTGAAAGAAACATGTTGACCCTGTTATTTTGCATAAGTTAATAAATCATCTTCAAACCCGTTTCCTCGGTACGTTTAATTAACCCTAAACCAGTTGATAAGGTTAATCACAATTTCAAATTAGTCTATATTTAACAAAAAGGTTTTTCTTCAGGTTGAATATTCATAAACGTGCCTCGCGGGTGGCGCGCTTCTGAGGCCGATATTATCAAATGGACTAAAATAGCTCGGTCGTGCCAAATTTTCGGTGGAAACAAAGACTCAGTGTTTCGAGACTCTTAAAAAGTTAATTGCTGCCACGGATTCACATCGCAAGAAACACCAAATGTGTTTTTTAATGTTTTGTACCCATCGGCTGTATTTAATGATTATTTTTTTATTGTTTTTGAGGCGGCGTGAGACTTAACACGGTTATGTTTAAGATTTGCGCTGACGCTGACTGATCTTTACATAAGCTTAACATGACTGTAGGTTCGATAACATAATACTTAGTCGCGTTCATCGGGTGATAATCGATAGATAAAAACCATCGGCAATAGAAACCAGTTAAATAATTTACAATTACAACATTGGAAAATTATGAAAAACATTAAAACAGAACATTAATGTTATTAGGACTTACAAAAGTACTGTTATTTCAACAGTTCCTAGATTATCGAAGACACTTAAACGGTTATTTTGTTGATTCTGGGATGAGTTCCATCTCAGCCATATACGTATTTCGTTAGATATACATGAAATTCTACCGTAATAGAAATAAATAAAATGATCAGAAGTGAATGCATTAAATAGCATAATACCGAATGTCATGTGAGACAGCGATACTGCGATAGAAATAGGTCTGATCCCTCATTAATCCTTCCAAGGATCCGTTTTAATTTAAATTACTTTAATTCAAGACGGATGCGCTATATACAAGGATCCGAGATAAGTTCACATTGTTTTGTCTTGATCCGATCCCTAATTTTACTGCATACACAGTACTTAGATCAGGCCACAATAAGGATAATAACGTTGAACAGGGATCAAACCGGATAACTCTGGGGTCAACGTAATTCTCCAGTGTATCACCGCGTCTAATGCACGTGCAGTTGTCATTAGGCTCTCGGGCTCTAATCAATCCACCATAAACCTTGCCGTATCCGAGCTAGACTACTTATTCACTGTCTTCCTCAATCCACAGCCTTATACGTCACACATGTACAGAGCATCGCACAAAGGAGCCTTGTTCGTGAACCAACGAAGGCCGACCGGCCCGCCAGCAACGAGTTCCTACATACACGAGCAATGTACCCGCTCATACGAGAAGTTCATGGCTACTTTTATTTTTAAGTGAGATAAACTCGACAAGAAGGTCAAGGACTTTATTTTTGGCGGATGCGGCGGTGTGCCCGTTGGCAGCCGCTTCTGATTCAAGACACATTCGCTCTAACGTCTCTAAGCTTTTAAATTTAACAGATTAACTACAGTGGAACCTGGATAATTGCAATCTCAAGGGACCGGCCATTTTTTGTCAATTAACCAGGTTTTTCATTTAAGCAGGTCGTGTCAATTAACGAGGTTCAAAAAATCGTTGTGTCAATTATAGAGGTTTTCATTAATAGAGGTTGCGTTCTGACAAATTTCTTTTATGGAGGTGCAAATAACCATTGAAAGTAGATTTACACGCTTACGTTCTGGGTTTCTGGTCTATATATAGCTTCTGTCTATACTTGCACTTTTACACTACATTAATTACTACTTTATTTTCTTATTAATCATTTGGGTTTAAAAAATTCCCTTGAATTGTAGAAGAAAGTTTTATTGGAATGTAAAAAGCATACTTTGTTTTTGATTTAATCAAAAATATTTCACCTACTACAGGCTGTGATAGATACCCAATAAATAAATTGAATTCTGGATGAAGATATAAATAAAATTATCATTAATGCTATTAAAATATTGTTTCTTCTGTCTACAACTACATTATTTCAATTACAGAGGTAATAAGTAAGACTCGTTTCAATAATAGAGGTAAAAAGGAGAGCAAAAATAACGGATTTTTTTAGCACAGTGTCAATTATAGAGGTCTTAGTTGCGACGTGGTCAATTACAGAGGCATAATTACGAAAAGCCCTAAAATCTAAATTGCAATTATAGAGGTTCCAAAATTTCAATTATAGAGGCCTTTTGGTCTCAAGGGACCGGGACCGGACTTTTGGTTGCAATTATTGAGGTTTTCCATTTATCCAGGTGCCAATTAACCAGGTTTCACTGTACATTATAAATATATCTGTTATTTTATTATTGATATATTTTATGCATTGCCTGATATGGCACCATATCTTGGGGCTAACATCTTGTCACCAAAAAAAACCAGTTCTACTAAATCCAGAGCAAGAGCAATTAATTTCAACCCTAGTAAAATTATTTTGATATCCTTTAAACTTTTATCACAAGCATTAGGTAATCAATCACAGAAAAGTTACAATCTATTTATATTTACAGTAATTGTTACTTTCATCTCGAAGTTGTTATGTTTACATTTTCTTAGAACTACAATTTTTGGCATCAATATTTTTACAATAATGGATCTGTCGTGTCGTACCAGACATGCTCACAACGGGCTCATAAGAATCGTAGTAAACAACACATAAATACCTACTCGTGAGTATATGTTTTTCCGCAAGCAAGAAATCGAATGGACAAGTCCACTTAAAACTCAGCTGCATCCCAACGACGGCCAATTTTATTCGAATTTAATTTTATTTCACACTGATGTCAATTCGTCACGCACATTGCTTTTACTTTAGTGCAAGCAGTTGAAAACATGCATTCAATAAATTTCCAATTTGATTCTCAGCACCGAATCAACATTAAAACCCATTTTAATTACATTTTGACATCACCGCCTCACAGGGCGTATCTTTGGCATTTTCCTCCGGCAAGTATGTAGGTACTATGTAGGCACGGTGTTTTTTCAACACCGCATAAGGTATTCGCCATAGCGGACGCATTAGCATTTCGTCGGCGATTCACTGCCAAGTTGTCCTTGGAATAAGGATGTAGTAAGTCTGAGCAGAAATATACGCAGATAGAATCGGTGTGTTTGAGCACTTTGAATGGGGCTTGTATTGTAATCGATACGTTATGAAAGATTGGAAACTGAATACGAAGCGCTGTAAAAGTAGGGGATTGGCGTATTGACAGCGGGATCTTGAGTTCTACCGGCGCCTTTCCTTATCGATTACAACTTGAGAATGCTTAAGGAAATACTGTAGGTATTTGTAGAGGAGATTATCAGAAATCAGAAATCAGAAATCAGAAATCAGAAATTTATTTGCTAAAAACATGGTCATTACAAAGGTATTTACAACAGAGGTATTGAGTCTCACATGCTTTGTCAGTAAAGACATGCAAATATAAACACTTATTCTAGTCTAAACTATTTTTACAAAACCATAATCAATACATTTAATTACATAAATACTTAATAGCTACGGGCAATTTCATTTCTCTTCAGGAATTCGTTAACAGAATAGAAGCATTCTTCTAGCAACCATTGCGAAAGTTTTCTTTTCAGTTCCCTTAAAGACAAGTTTTTGAGACTGTTCGGTAGAGCATTAAATAATCTGATGGCCATTGGATAGCAGCTGTTCTTAAATAATTTCGTTTTTATTCTCGGCAAGTACAAGTTATCTGGGTAACGGGTATTAAAGCTCCACACATCACTCACCTTTTTAAATAGGTTTGGATTTGTCTTTACAAAAATACACATTTCATAGATATACAGTGATGGTAATGTTAAAAGTTTAAGCTCTTTGAATAAAGGTTTACAAGATACATGCTGTCGTACATCACAAATATTGCGTATGCATTGTTTTTGTGCGATAAAAAGTCTATTTATATGCACCGAGTTACCCCATATCAAAATCCCGTATCTAAGTATTGAGCAAATGTAGCCATGATATGCTTGAATAGCAGTTTGTCTATCTGTTACTTTAGTCAAACGCCAAAGAGCATAGGCAAAGCTGTTTGTTCTTCCACATACTTTGTCGATGTGCGATTTCCAAGAGCACTTATCATCTAAAAGTATTCCAAGAAATGGCACTTGGTTATTCTCTACTAAAGTTTTTCCATCATATTCAACTTTTAGGTCCTGTTTTTTGCCATATATGTTGTGAAATTGCACATAAGTAGTTTTATTAATATTTACATTCAAATTATTACATTTAAGCCATTTAATTATTGTATAAATAGTATTGTTTATGTCATTATTATATTCTTCATTATTATAATTATCATTAAGGGGTACTATCAAAGAAATGTCATCGGCAAATAAGGTACAATCGTGATTTGATACATCAGGTAAGTCGTTAATATAAATTAAGAAGAGTAACGGGCCTAAGATGCTGCCCTGTGGGACGCCTACTCTATTATGTCTGTTTTTGGATCTTACCGAACACAGCTCATTTTTATCGGATAGAGTACTTATATCTACATGTTGTATTCTATCGCAAAGATAACTTTTCAGCCATTCATGGGTTTTACCACGAAGACCATATTGGTAACACTTGAAAAGAAGTAAGTTATGCTCCACGAAATCAAACGCCTTACTCATATCAAAGAAAATACATGTGCATGGCACTTTCTTATCTACATGTTCTAATATCTTATGGACTAAATTGAAAACCGCTAATGTAGTGGATTTTCCCTTTTGAAACCCGTATGAATGTAATAATGTGATTTTATGAATGTAATAATGTCGCTAAATTATGTACCTATGTCTTTGGACACCTACACACGTAGGCACGTATTATATATAGGTATAGGCGTATAGGTATTAGATTTAAACAGAAAAATCGAACGAGGACTAACAGTGTCTACGCTACCGTTAATGACTAAGATAGTCTTTTAGATGGTTTATTACCTACTTAAATGTATAGGTATGTGTTTAACAAAACTATTCGATGTATGTAGGCCTGTAGGGCGTAGGTATCTTAGGTCTATAAATAGCAGAAACCATTTTCTTAAACCAATTACTGCAATGTTCTGCCGCCAGAGTGCAGCACTACCGACTCAGTAAATTCATAGACTAACTTATACATACTGTGCCTTAAACAGTTTTTTGACAAGTTGTCACAGACAATAAAATATGACATTGATGCATCAAGGTGGTTTGTTAACAAGGGCCTACCGGTAAACGCGAAAATCGAAATTTAGTTATCTTCCTCTTTATCGCTCGATTATGCAAGAGATCACTAGAGATAGAGAGATTAGATAACGAAATTTCGATTTTCTTCTTTCGTGGTAGGCCATGTGATTGACGTGACGTGTGATGTGTCAATGTGGTTTGTTTACTGTATGTGCCACAAAGGTGCCAGTACGCAGAGCTTTGCCTAATATTCCTTTGAACAACCGGCGTATTCTCCCACATCGCAATATTTTGGTCAACACATTGTAGAAATCCCCTATTTTTAGATATAACGTAGTTTCTCATAACATATTTATTGTACTACGCCCCAGGGTTCAACGTACGCATTAAGCGACCATGGCGATTTACCAGAATATTTGATAAATATTTGTGTGCGTCACATGCGCATGCGATCGTGAGCTAATCACGATCTACATTACTTTGCCCCTCGCATCAAATAGTATAGTATAGGTAATATGATCGTGAAGCCTCTGTCTTTTTATATTCCATATATACCTACCATAATATTTTTCTAACTGGAAGGGTACGATGATAGATGTCATCTCCATACAATTTATAAACTAAAAATGGCAAATGTCGCAAAATTTAAAAAATATTAAAACTAAAATGACAGTTAATTATTACTATTATTAGCCATCTTCTGGGCACCAAAAAAAAAGGTTGCATTGCAGAATACTGGGAGTTTTACAGTTGATAGAATGAACAACAAGCAGAATTTCGTCTCTTTAATAAAACACAAAATAATGTCAAAATGATACACATATATATATAGTATCAACGGCTTGTTAAGAGTTGACAAACGTTTAGGTATGAATAACTCCTTAACATTGTATTCCATTCATAATTGCCTTTGAGTATAAATTAAAAAATAGAGTCAAGAGCAACTGACGCAAATAGTCCAGTTTTCTGTATATTTACATACTTACCAAACTATTTAGCTCACACACTTTAATTAACAAAAAAAGCCAGCCGCTCAATAAATATATTTTTAAAATAGTGGTTTTTTACTCGTATATCCCACGCAAATATTTCCATGCAAATTCCTTCAATAAGTAGGTACAACAGGAAATGCATATCGCTTCATTAAGTACAGCTAACCGGAAATTCTCACTACTTTGTCGCAGTAAAAAATAAAAGCTTTAGTTAGGCGAACATAAAGAATCTATGTCGTCTATGTAGTTACGATTTACGTCAGAAATATGTACGTAAGTATAAAGACTCAATATGTTTCTGCAAAAAACAAAAGCATATCTTGTGTTATTTTTTCCTTTTTTGGCTATAGGTACTCGTAATGCGCTTCGCGGCCGGATTCATTTCTGACCTCTAAAATTAACGTGCGTAAATTGTACGTGTAAACATTTGAAAACATAATTAAGCTTGTTATTAATCACCGCCCTAAATATGCCCGGAAAGTCAACATCGCAAGATAAACGATGCATGCGACATAAGTTAATTGCTCGGCCTCCGAGCGCCAGGAAGGCGGCACTTCCGAGCGGAAGATCGGGCGCGGAAGTAGACACTTCCTGGCCTGCCGCCGACGTTTTGACTCAATTTTTGGTGCAGTCTCCATGGGTACCTTGCATGCATAGCTTGCATTCATACCTTGGTATATATAATGAAACCCACTTTTTACGGCCATGAAAATCGGGCTGTACCTACCTAAGTAATAGTTTTCGAATTGAAGTAAACTTATTTGAGAACGCACTAACTGAAATAAGTTGAAAAATAATTGGTTTCGATTAAAAAACGGCTTAAAATGGTTAATTAGTAGTGATCAAAATTCAAATCAGCCAATTGTAAGTTGATTGCCTAGGCAAACATAGGCAAAAAGTGTGAATTGATCAAATATCTATTCTGCAAATATTGTTTAAATTTCCAATATACAATATGAGCAAACACCTTAAACGAATTTTTTGCTACATTCACGTATTGGTCTTTTTCATATTATGTTATAACCACTTTACTTCCAAATAATGCAAAAATTGAGAACATTGTTACATCATAAGTTTGATTTGTAAGTAATCTATTCTATAATGCAATAAATATTAAACTTTTGCAGTCTGTGATAGCAATTTAGTATTATTTATTAGGCTGTAGCTCTGTTACCTCTGTTATTTATTTGAAGTGGGTGTGGCTCCCATAGATCGTCTTGAGATATCCGTGAATGGCTTCTAACTTCTAAATCACTCCTACAAAATAGAAATGTATTAGTACATTCGAAAAGTTCGAAAGGGAAAACCCCTGCAGACTATTACTACACCTATATAATGCTGCAAACCAATCATTAGCGCAGTAATAAAAGCCTTCTCTACTTATTCTACAGTCACATACAATAATTGAAAGCTCATTGGTTGGATGGAAAAATACTGACTTAAAATGCAAATAGTTTGGTGACTTGCAGTCATTAGCCGGCCACTCGAGAACTGCGCTTTTACGATATGCAGTGAAATTATCTATACAGTCAATGCCCACTATTTGTTTTACATTGCTTTACATATTCCTTATATCTAGAGCGGGTTCTAGTTCACGCGTCGATGGATTACTTACAAAGCGATGTAGTCAGTTGTTTTCTTGTAGTTGTTGCGTTGTTGTGTTGCAGTTTGTACGTGGTAGGGAGCATTGCGTGGGTCGGAACACTCGGAACGAGTGCGACCGGTCCCCAGGTGTCCGCGCTCTACAGGGATGTAATAGTCACTTTACTAAAATAGTACAAATCCTCATTCCTTTGAGATATTGACGGCTTTTAGTAGCTGTCGTACGACAGCTTATAACTTATAGCTTAGCAAACTGGTAATGGGGTATTTGAAAATGGGAATTTAGATGGTTTTAACTTTATATTATGACGTTGACAAATTAGTTACATTATTTAAATGACAATTATTTACTTTCGCGTTTTAGCTCCGCCTGTAATATAAGTAACCTTAGTTACCTTCGTATTGTGTTACCGGGCAAGCCAAATCCCATATTACAAGTTGAGGTTGTAGGTAGGTAAGTAGGTAGGGGACCATTTGGCAGTCAGGAGGCTTGGGCACCCCCTTGTAAATCAGGACGATTTACCTCCTTACCCCTACCGCCCCTACATGTATATAGTTTATATTTATGTGTCATAAAATTTTTGTTGCACATTTCTCGCCGAAAAACCTAACCAAGTTCGCTGAATCCATGATGGTATTGATTCTATTAAATACTGAATCCAGCTCTGTGGTCAATCCATGCGGGCCCCGACAGGAAAGGTACGGTTGTTTGCGTAAATTTTGCATCAGCTGGCTAGGAGCATCCTTTAGTTCACTACTAAGTAACATTGACTAGGTATCTACCTATACCGTTACAACTATATATCCTACGCTACAAATGTGTTACAAATATAAATGTGTTCGGCATATTTTGTTTTCTAGTAATTGAAAAATTGTTTCCAGTAATGTTTTGCATTGTTTTCTTACTTTATTTGCGTGTAGTATTCACAACTATACCTACGGGTAATTAAGTAACCTACTTTTCATTGTAATAGTCAACTTAGTAACGTATGAAACTTTAGGCCTATTTTTAGTCATTTTTGTAAGACTTACTTGTAAAAGGCTGTTTGTTTTCTAAAAAAAATATACATATATATATAATAATAATAATATAAGAAGCGCTGGTCGCCTAGCGGTAAGAGCGTGCGGCTTGATGCAACCGGAGGTCACGGGTTCAATCAAACCCCGGCTCGTACCAATGAGGTTTCGGAACTTATGTACGAAATATCATTTGATATTTACCAGTCGCTTTTCGGCGAAGGAAAACATCGTGAGGAAACCGAACTAATCCCAATAACGCCTAGTTTCCCCTCTGGGTTGGAAGGTCAGATGGCAGTCGCTTTCGTAAAAACGTGGGATTAGTTGTCAAGCGGACCCCAGGCTCCCATGAGCCGTGGCAAAATGCCGGGATAACGCGAAGACAAATAGATATATTATGTAGGTATGTAAGAGTATACACTAACAGAAGCCTATTTAACGAAAGATAATCGTATTTGCATATCTATACTTACATAACATATACTATAAACATACATACCGGGTGTGGCCTGTAACACGAGCAAATAATTAAAACATAGATTGTATTCCTCAAACGGTGACACTTTTGTTCAACAACTTTTAAAAATTACGAAGTATAAAAACTCCCTATTTTTCATACAAAATAAATATTATCTTCAATGGACGCCATCGCCACGCCATATCATTGTGATTGACGTTGCTTGTCACGCCTTAAACATAACAAAATTCGCAATACATTGCGTCTTAGAATAAACTTTAAAGTGTATTAAAAATCAAACCACAAGTTATTTTCAAAAGTCGCTGAACAAATGTTGGTCAGTATGAGGAGTTCAGCCTACAGTTTAATATTTTGCTCATATTACAGGCCACACCCGGTATATGTACCTATTTCTAACAACTTCAACAACAATAGCTTTCTATGAATATAATAGAGTTTCACTCTTGAGGGCTTAGTCAAGATGATAGGTAATCGTATATCGACAAACGTCAATCGAAAAGTAAAAGGTCACGTGACTATTTCCATGTATATTATTTAAGTCTCGATATGTTTTCCCAAATACATGTTTAGGTACCCACTTGTATCAAGCTCACAATTTTCATGCAGGCTAAGTTTATTTTTGATTGCCACTTTATGAGTAAGCACTTAAACAGATAATGAATGAAAACTTATGTTGCAATACTCAACAACATTTACCTAAAACCTAAAAGGGAACACAATGACAATGCTGCTGGCTGGTAAATAATTAAAAAGTCATCCAAAGCAAAACTTACGTAGAACGTACTTTCCGTTGTTGATATTATAATTTCGCGCTTTCTTTTTAAACTGAAAACAAAGGTGTTTTTTAACAAGTGGGTACATAGACTCGTCTGTGGGACGAGACAATGTACGGGACGTTTGGGGAAGTGCGTGCCGCGCCTCACAACTTGCGGTCGCAGACGACAGGGATGCGCCAGAGCACGATTGTCGATGGTTAAAACAATTTCTTACATAACAGAAATAGTTTGTATAAGCTTTGCTTAGTTTGGGGCAAGCTCGGTAAGTGTAAGATTGTCCCCAAATGCAAATGCTAGCATCTGATGTTACAACTCCATGATGGAATTTCAATGGCTTCATTGCCTGACTACTCAGTCAGCATCAAAAATAGTAAAAGTTACCTGATACCTTAACAATAAGAGATAGTTTCTATTATAGAGGTATAGAAAAAATTTACTATTGCACATACTTTTGAACACGAATTGTCGAGATATATTTTGAATTAAGGTTTTAAGGTGGCACATACTTTTGGCGCGTTGTTTCATACGCTAGCATTGATGCTGGCTGTACATTAAATTACCAAATAAGTAAATAAGTAGGTAGATATATAAAAACGGACAGTCCTAATTAAATAAAAACCTATAGTATCTAATGAGTAAATACCGCTAAAATAAATGTTATCGACAAAGGCTGCTTAAGTACTTACATCCCTATAGAGGTAAGTCAACCTGACGCAGTTAGCATACTATAAAAGTGCATTGTACCGGTGTGTGCGTGGACTTGGGCTCGAAATCATGCAACGTCATCTCAAAACAAAATTTACATATGTATAATTACACACATTTACATAACGTATGGGAAAATCACCGATAGGATGTGTTCAAAAGTGCGAGGCGAGTTTGCTATCTCATCGCGGTTGTATGTATTATTGAGGAAGATGAATTTCCTTCACACAATGAGAAAGTGCATTGCTGAGTTGATATATATATAAATGCTCTAGTCTTTGGTGTATTTATTTTCATTCCAGTTACTTAGTAGCTTGCTACTACTATTATTATACTACAAACAGAAATAAGCAGATGTATTTTGTCAGTTAATCTGGTCAATACCAACCATATACATATATAAATACCAATGGCAAGGATAAGTAAAGTTTAATTTGTATTATCCAGGAATAATTCAAGATCATTTTGACTAAAAATCAAAGATATTCAATGTCATAGTTAATAAAACTAAGACATGTAATGTACCTACCTGCCTAAATGTGTTTTAGGTTTATCAAATATTTCACTAAAATTGTATGAATAATAGTTTAAACATCTATGAAAATAAATAACGCGACCTGTCGAGAATAAATTTATTTTGAAAATGCCCAACGGCTGCCAATGTCAACATCGTTTTGAAGGCACTTTGCATTCGGCTCTGGGCCTCCGTCGTTTCTCCGAACCATAACAAAGGCTGAATGCTAGGCAGGTTTTTGGCGTACTCACACACGGGAGACATAACACTAAAGTATATTACCTAAGCCGGACCTCGTTTGTCCATACACCTTTAGATAAAATCAAATAGCTCTCAATGTTCTTCTGTTGGCAACTCAACTTTAAATGGAACGGAAAAAACTTATTACTTAACTCAGTGTCATGTTCACCACTTTTTGTACTTTAACTCGCCGAACTCCCAACCCGCAAGACTAAGGGGATTAAAAAACACTAACCTATTTTTACTTGAGATTTGAAGCAAATGGCTCGGGGAAGCTTTATAAACTTCTCTCTTTAAATACCGCAGGGTTTATCCCTACTTTTTCTTTATATTCATGTGAAAACAAAGTTTTTTACCTGTTACATAAAAAGAAAGACGCATGCACGAAAGAAATCAAAGATCCCCCTGTGAAAACGTGACCACATTTCACAAAAAAGGCACTCGTTTGTTATATCGTTACCTTGAACTTTTTCTGTCAATCGAAATGATATAGTATATATAGAAAACCGGCATTTTTTGTAATACTTTGTTTTAAAATATTAATCTCGCTTTATATACGGCATTAACCTGTACTGTTCACACAAACTCAATTGATTAGCTAAGAGTGGAGTTTTTTCTTTGTACCTATGTATTTCGTAACAAATGTACGTTGGACTTTTCACGGCGTTAATAAACTTGATGAACTAGTGAGCTACATCTCTGACGCTTTGGGCATTATCTATCTATCAGTTTTACACTAGATATGATTGGTAAATTGTAAAAAAAATATGAAACATTCCATAGCCTACCCTCCTGAGTCCCCCTTGTCATTATTGCAGTTTTAAATTTGAAACCTTGTATTCCATTTTAATTCAAAATTCGATTTGGATTAAATCATTTATATAGGCCTCAGGGACTGAGGACGCTACGTCATCTCGCCTTGCTCCACCATAACTTAAAGCGTAGCACTTATTAACCTGCAAATCGTAAAGCTAAAAGTGATTTCAGCTGTCAAGAAATAATTTATGTGTAACCGTGGTCTTGTTTATAGCCTATTAGGAAACTCAACGAAAGAACTCAAGGGCGAGGAATTCAATAACGAAATGACAAGTCGCTCTTAAGGGGAGTTGTTGAAAAAAATCGTTGTCGCCGTATGAGGCATATTTTAGTCGGGCCCGTCAACCCCACTCACGTAAAAAAGTAAGCATGGAGTGTGGGGCTTCCTATGGCAGTTTTATTTATCGATGTTATCTAATTTTATGCAATTTTGTCAATGCAGGATTTGTCTAGGATAATTTATAAACGTAATTAACAATAAATGGTCCTATATTCATACAAAACAAATACTTACTCAGATGTACATATTAGGATTTTAGCTGGTTAGTTCTAAATATTGGAGGAGGCCTATGTCGGAAGACAAGCTGAAGTTGTCGATGGGACTGAGAAAATAGTAAATAATAATATATAATATTGAAAAATAAGGTATATTTTAAGTAGATAAGTATTAATGTTAAAACTTCAGTAATAAAGGCTATTTTTATATTTTTATTTTTATTTTATAGTTCTAAATAAGTTTGTGCTGATCTCAAACAACAAAACCATTAAAATAAAAAAAGGTTGCCTTGGTTTGTGGTTCTTTGAGTATAGTATTTACATAAATAAAATGTAACAGTTAACTAAATACTTAATAAAAAAAGTTAAAGATAAAGTACATGAAACTTAGAAATAGTTTTTGTCCGTACCTCAAGTTTTTACACGGGGTTGTTCTAATTAACGGCACAGGAGCCTGTATTGCCGACGTCAAGACTGCCATTATTTATGTGGCACATCGTTTGTTCAAGCTCGCCAGACGCCGTAGCTACGGCGTAGTAATTAAACTGACTGTCCGCTCTCTGGGACAAAAATTTACCCTTACTCACTGTACGCTGAAATATCCGTTCTTTATTAGTACCTACTCGTAGTAGCAAGGTCAAATGTATTAGATAGATACTTTTATCTCCATATATACATAAAAATAAATAAATAAATAAATATTATGGGACATTATTACACAAATTGACTAAGTCCCACAGTACGCTCAATAATAAGGCTTATAAAAATAACTAATAATTAGTAAATTCGACGCATACAAATATGATAGTTGTTTATCGTGTCATGCGTTACTCGAGCACTTCAGTAAGTGTAAGTAAGTACTATCGAACAACTTGATTCCTGATTCCTGAGCCACTGTGAAACTGTTTCATATTTACTAGGTACGTCATTGACATAACATTGATTTAAAGGTAAAATTATTAAAACGTTCTATGGTGGGTCGTGGGTCACAAATCAGTTTGTTCGAATATACATTTGTACAATCACCGGCAATAATACGTTACACAACAAAGGCCGCAAAAAAATCTGACACGATCTTATTTGTAGCGCCATAAGGGCGCGTCACATATTTTTGAGGACCTCTTTGTGTAACATATTATTGCAGGTGACTGTACATGCGTAAATACGCACTTATTACATACCTACGTAAGTGACATCACATTTTAGATAAGCTAACTCAGTCACAGTTTATGTGCTTACAGCTTACAACATGTTTCTATCGATATCGATTAATGACTGCACGTGGCGCAGCCGCAGCCAATCCCAGCGGGAGTCATCTCACAAGTGCAGGGTTGCGTTAGGTCAGGTGCCGCACCGCACACAATATACACATGCATACCATTACATTCGTAGACGAGCTATGTGTTGTGCTAGAACAAAACACGCCGTGCATCGTCTGTTTAACTTTGCGGTCAATGCAAGGAGTTTTGTAACAACATGGAGTATATTAAATTCCATCTGAAGTTTTAACAATAGATCTCCACACCTGTAAGATTGTTTTGGCTATACAATTTTCAATTTACAGTAAGGTTTGTTTGTTGATGTAAGTAAACATAAAAGGAATTTAGATTATTGTGCGACATAAAATAGGTAGTAGAAATTAAATAAAATGGAACTAAAAGTGGCGCCTCAATAATTTTCTACATTTTCGTCGGACTATATACTTAGATTCTCATTTATTAAAGTGTGAAAGAGCTCTGAATTGAAAGGTACGTAATGTATGTAATTGGAACTCCGGTAATGTGGCGATCTTCTGTGCGCCTAACGACTTGTCAGAGTGAGTGATATGACTTGGTGTTTTGAGCGTACTGTATATCAGTAGGTATGGTTGTCGCGTAACAACCTGTCATTGTGTCTAGTCAAAAAGACCACCCGGAGCCCTATTCAGAATTTTTAGAAAGCTCGTAACATCACAAAAGGTATTTTTTTAGACGAATGTTGTTGTATTTATCATACCTACCTATAGTAATGGAGAAAATTAGGAACGAATTACTGAATAACTACAAAACTGTTTAAGTCGAAAGGATAATCTCTTACAATATCAACATATTTAGGTATACACGAGAATTATCTAAGGTGAGGTATTACAAATAAGTGGAATAACCGCGATTAATTGATGAGGTAGTTTACGTCTATATAACTTTAATAGCCTTTGAATTATGCATAGAGTTCTGTCGTTAACATTAAACTATTAGATTGGTACGTTCAATAAGTAATCACGTATGAAACGATATTTTCCTCGACTATATCAGCTGTGAGTACCTACCATTTCATTTCGAAATTATATTTCAGATTACCATATAAGTACATAAAAATATAATATTAAGCAAACATGATTTACGGTACTCTGCTTGTTCCTCGCAATAGGTATTCGTCTAGATACGAAACACAGGCATGTAGGTATTTTACAAAATTGAAATACAGTATTATGTTTCAAGTTTGCTACGATTTCTCGAGAATATTTGAAAAGTGATATTGTCTTAGAAAGATGAGACAGATCCATCCAATCCTTGATAGCTTATATGTTAGTATGTTTTCCATATACTTAAGTAGGTAATCCTTTGATGTACTTAGCAAATAAGTTTTAATTACAAATTGTAAAATGGTAAATTGTCGTGGAGCCGTCATTTGTATATAAATAACGCAAGACACTAATCCGAACTCATTTTGATCAATTACGTTGCAACTTTAAAATCGCCTAAAATGTTGGCAATTTTTTGCGTCTCCCAAATGTTACAAATACTTTTTACAAGAACGTAAAAAGCCATACAATAACAGTATCAAGGTCTACGATTTCGTACTGTTACGCATTTTACTCAATCTTGTCGGTTTGGTCAATCTTTTCCATTATGCGGCCCATTTGATATCAAATTAGCTAAATTAGGATTACAAAACGCGCTTGAAAGGCAACATTAAATTAGTACGTACATATATTGCTTACTTACCATCATACATATCATCAACTCTGCATCATGGACATAACCATGGACCACTTTATTAATGAGGTAGGTACCTTAACTCATAGCCTTAACTATTATAATGTTAAAGTAGAAAAATGTTGCTACAGATTCGGATGATATTCATAATACTCATATACATATTTATGTATGTAATTTGGGGACACGTACTTTTCATTAGGTATCATGCCTTTTTACTCGACAATTAAAATTAAATAAATGAATACGAGCTTACACTGTCCATGGTTGAATTCCGTGCGTAATCGCAGAAGGATGTCGAAAAGCGCTCACCCTCTTCGTATTAAATTGCAGGAGAGCAAAAACACGCATCCGCGAATCTGCGAAACCTTACAATTAAGTTACCCATTAGTGATTCACTAGGTACAGCATCTGGGCTGCTGATCCAATCACTGTCCACGAAAAAATAAACTTTACAAAGCTGCATACTTAGCAAAATATGGAAACATTGACAAAACCAGAATTAATGAGGTTTTTTACAGAACTGTATATAACAATAAAATATACTACACCTTCGTACTGAGTTTTTTTTTGTTATTTATAACTACCAGATATTTTTACATTTCCTAAAATATTTCCATAATATTATGCCTAGATAACATCAAGTGTAGTGAAACAGACTCATTCTTGAGTGTATAATCATGTTTGATCATATTCAATACAAAGTTCGATTGCGCGTGATTCACTTTTCATAGAACATTTAACACATTCACTGCCCCCGACGCACATGTGCGTCCACCGTCGTACAAGTTTGTTCCTAGGCCACGCCCCCTGGCAGTGAATGCGTTAATCCAAATGTCATATGAAATCATACGCCAATTATATATGACACCGTAAGATTGTGAACCCGTTAGTTTACAATCTAACGTAGGTTAGGTTAGGTTAGATTGTAATCTCCCTACCGTCAGTTTAACTAGCGATATTATAAACTGACGAGTGTTTACAATTTTACGGTGACATATATACCTACGTACCTCTTTAAATCGTACTCCGTGCAACTCTACTCGACCACGCTTAACAACTGTAAGCTGTGAGTAGTGTACTTAAGTAAATAATATTCGAAAACTCGTTCAATTTTTTACCGTATTTCCGCGCAATAAAATCGAAAATCATACTGATTTTCCAATGTCACTTACGGTGTTCTACGGCACAACTAAGGTTTGAATTCACATGGGAGCTGTAAACTTTTCAACTGATCCCTTTAAGCTAGTCTAGCCAAACAATGAATCATCGGCTTGCCAGAGGGCGCATAATTTCAGAATATCTGACTCACGGCACATAGGCGACGACATCGCCGCATGTCATTTCCTTAATAATGAAGATCGCTGAACTCTGTAAATACCACAAGTAGCAACATGTAAAATAATTCTGCATCGTAGGAAATTGTTAGATGCAGGCATTTTCGGCGCTGTTTATATCCTTTGTATATTATTGTTGATGTTAAATGTTTCGCTACAAGAGGTAAGAACCCGCTGGGCATCATATTATGTATTGGCATTTGAATTTAGTAGCTTATCTTTATTGCGTTAGACACACTAACATTGGCTCGAAAAATAAGTTCGTATGAAGAGAAAATAACTGTTGTCGTCAAACTCTCTCTAAAACATATTTTCCAACTCTATGTCGGGATCGTAATCATAATATATAAAATCTTTTTGCATTTTATCCCAATAAAATATGCTGGGAAAATGTATTAGTACACGATCAATGTTTATGACTATAACTGTACATTTATAAGCAATATATCTTCAATATTTACAGTCGGTAGGTAGGACGTATTAAAGTAGATGCTTTTAGTTCGTATAATTTTGAACCACTCTTTATTTTGGCCACAGGTTTCAGAAAAAATGTTATGTAAGCAATATTTACCGTGTTCCCAGAACAAACACAATTACTCATCAATCATTTATTTTCCTGACTAGCCAACAGCATAATGCATCATTTTGCTTCCTAGAATATAAAAATGGAACCGCGAATTTTTCTTGCATCATTCATATATGTATAATAGCTTAATTTTTGGTAAGATCAGATTAAGATACAATACGAAACGCAAAAATTGGCTGTTTGTTACCCGTTTTCACATTCAAGATGCTAAAGTAAGGATGTTTTTAGTTATATCTAGTTACGGCAGTTTTTTTTATAATAGATTTCTACACCGAATTAAGTAGTGATTCATAATTTCTCGTCCATTTTTGGTACGTATTCTTAATTACATTAACTTTTAATCTATAGTAGCTATCCATTAGTATGTTGTAGGGATTTTTCTGTTAAAGCTTAATTAGTTAATGCATCGATCAGCCGAGCCGTCACCGAGGACCCGGGAGGTGAACTCGGGCCAGCGTTACTTGGTCCCTGCCCATCGAGTATGTATTTTATTAAAGGCAGCACGATACGTACAGCGTGGATTAATGATTGTTTAATAATTTCCAATATTTTCAAGGAAGTAGTCGTAATTTAATAGGAAAAAATATTAATGGCATTAAGTTCGCCTTTTGTACAATTTTTACCGTGCAATAAAGTTTAAATAAATAGTGTGACCCGTCTTTATTGTATTTGTGACCATTTTATCAACCCTACAACCCAGTTTGTTAGTCTTTTCAAATTTAACATTTCATAAATTTATTCTGCTGAAAATCTGCAAAAAATGTTTTATGTACCTATATAGTATTTTTCTTTATACCTTCTTTATCTCATTACGAGTTTGAAATAAGAAGACACCGCAGTCGAATAAAAGCTACAAAACTTTTTATGACAGTCGATTTAAACATGATTTAATATTGATCTACAATCTACCCCATTGTTAGTCAGTCGGAACTCTCGGAAGTCGCAACTTCAGCGTGACTACACTACGTGAGTTAAAAATTGGCACACTCTGTGCATAAAGCTCCTCGACATTGGTCGCCACATGGCGCGGCGTGGGAAACACGCACATATGCACAGCAGCTTTATCTCGCTCTAATAATAATAACGACACGATAGCGTTATAGGGAAATTAGTCGCGTATGAGTCTAAGGGCCATCAACGACACTTATTGCCTCTGGTTATCATGTTTGGTCACGAAAGTCAGTCAGTACCAATTTGAGTTTTGACTTTTGGCATTCGAACGGATTATAAGTATAGGTACGTTCGACTTTACGATGGACAAACTTGTACTATTTGCTGAAATATTCACGTTACATCTTTTTCCATATCGCTAACGAAAATTACTGGTACATATTTGCGCAAATACCGCAGTGTAGTAAGAGTTGTGGCCATGGGTCTGAAAGATCGTAAGCAAATCCTCATACTCGTACATCTATCTATTTACAAAAATCTAAAGTCCGTAAATTTTTGTAAAAAAAACCGGGAAGCAAACACGGTAGGATATACTTAGGATTAAGCTACTTTGTGTTACCTAAACTATTATTTCTTATACGGTATAACCTACGTAGATAAAAATCATAGGTAGCTATGATTTTTGTTGCAAAATTTCACAGAAAGGCCGACGCTTAAAAAAACAAAGAATATTACGAAAACGATTGTAAACACCAACATAAATTTTCAAGAACAGAAGGGACGAATTAAGATAATATTTATTAGGTCACATGTGCGGGACTCGATTTTGTTTTCGTTCTTTGAATAGGATATTGTAGCTTTATTTTTGTTGGTTTACAGAAACCTTGTTAAAAAGTTAAAGCCAGATGAGAAGCTGTTGAGACTAATTAAAGTTACGCAATATGTGATGGCATTAATTTTTATAAGTAACGGTAACTGTGGTAACTTTATAAATATTTTTCATTTAATTGATAAGCCATTCAAAAAGCGGGCGTTCTCAATTCCAGTGTATGATTTTTTGTTGTTAACTCATAATCATAACTCTGTCGTTTGTTAACAGATATATCATTTTTTGTTTCAATATTAACTTTTAACCATCTTGGTCCCATGTAATTTGGATAGCATATGTTTTTGAATTTAGAAGGGTAGTTTGTTATGAAACAACGAAACGTGTCGAAAATAAAATAATAGTGAAAATCAGTAATCAGTAGAATACGATGTGATATTGATAGGTAGGTACCTATCTCTACAGTGCAAGCGACACCAGGCGGCTTAGCACGGTCGCGTTTTTATCCCTTGTCACCATGCCTGTCACGTTCTAACAAGTATGTAAGTGCGAAAGGGACGCGCATAGTGATAGTCGATAAAAATGGAACCGTGCTGAGCCCGCAGATAATATCAAAGTGTTTATTACCGCAACGCCTACTTTATGAAACAGGACCTAGGAACCAGTGAGAGGTACAGTCACCTGCAACAATATGTTACTCTTCGAAGGCCGCAAAAATATGTGACACGCTCTTATGGCTCTACAAATAAGATCGTGTCAGATATTTTTGCGGCCTTATTTGTGTAACATATTATTGCAGGTGACTGTACCTACGCCTGGAAACTAGCTAGGTACCTAACATAAAATGAGCTCATATAAAGTTTTGAATTTCGAATGAGAGAACTTCTCCAGCTCCAGGCTTGAATACGCATAGCATATTCCCGATGAAGGTTTTCTTTCACCAACATGGAAATATTTGAGGTGCAATTAATAATGATACTTAATAGCAGTGTTTGTTACCAACATTATTACATTTATATGCTAAATAGAAGTTTGGAGCGGGCATTTTAAGCGAGAACGCTTACCTTGGCAGCTTATGAAATATGCCTGCCCTTCGTGGCAACGATGTTCATTTAGAGCATAATAATCGTGGTTTATTACTCGTAACCATAAGAGGATTACTGATGGATATAATTTAATAATAATAAAATGCAAAACGGTACAGTCAGCAGCAATAGTATCGGATAGAACACTGTCAAAAGCATTCTGCCAAAGTCGAATCGTTCTATATAGAGAATAAATATAGAGACATCTCTTTTTGTAAAACTTTTCAAGAATGGTAGATAGTGTAGTTACTTTTGACGTGTAGCCCAAACCCGACCGACTCAAATGATAACGTCTTCGTCGTCTTCGAATGATAACCAACAATTTTTTTGTGTTCCGTGCCTACAAATATTGGTGTACCTATGTGCAGTATACCTATATACATACTAGGTATAATTACGGAAAAATGAAAATCTTGGGGTTCTTTCAAAATCTCATCAACCGGTCTAAGACTGTTTAGTTTTCGTACTTCGTTGTGTAAGTACCTACTTATAGTTACTTAGTTTGCTTACAGACTCAAATATAATTTCCATATACTTATGTAGGTACCTAAAACACTTTATTATGTGCTTATGCCTCTCTGCCTACCTACGTAGCGTTTTTGTCATACGTTTTTAGGATTCCGTAGCCAAAATAGCAAAATCGGTACCCTTAAAATACGTTATAGTTTCGCCTTGTCCGTCTGTCCGTCCATCCGTCCAAAAGTGGACCGCAGCACCGCGAGTGGTTCAAGGCGCCAGTTTATTTGCCAATGACAGGTATATAAACATTCATAATAAAGAGTCTGTTTTATCTCGAAACTTATAGTGTCTTTGAGAAAGTTACTTGATTTAAGCTCAGGAATGCACCCTTGAAATTAACGGAAATAAAAAAAAAACACGGTGTATAGGTGTCACATGTAAAAAAAAAGAAAAAAAAGGTGTCACATGTAACAAAATTGCGCAATATACATTACAACTAAGCCAATTAAAATATCTCGCAACATTTCCAAGAAAAAGTCGTCAAACGTTGAAAAGGTGACAGAAATTGGCACGACACCTGGACGACCGCTGGGCAAGTTCAAGGCAGGGTATTTTGAATGATGGCATACTGGACGGAGTCCAAAACTATTCGGAATTTTACTAGCCGTGTATTCGTACGAGCTAAATTTCGCGGTTCGACGGTAGCAGGCTGAACTTCTGTCATTTTGCGCAATTGACGTTGGACGCTAAATATTGCAAGATTTTATAACCATACCTGAAATATATTCAATTCAAGATTTCTGGCAACAATTACATTTCCTAATAGCCTTGGAATTGTAAACATTTCTGGTGACATATACACACATAAACAACACAGAGGTACATATATTTAGAAAACAAGAAATTTTAGTTTTTATTAGATTCATTAGGTACCTAAAGGCGTCCTGTATAATGACCATTATTTGGGCCTTTTATCAACTAGTGGTATTACTTATTAGCCATTTATATGAGAACGAACTTACAATTTTCATAAGACATTTCTTAATACTCAGCCTCATATAAAGCAGATAAACGTAAAAATAAAACTAAAACATAGTTCTAACCCACCCGCACTCCAAACTCCAAATGGACTCTGTCCTGAACGAGATAACCTGCTTTATTATTTCTATTTACGAGACCTCATTCACTGGGGCTTACGAAAAACCAATAGATATTGAACCTGAAACTAATTCTTTCTCTAAAAATATTTCCAAGAAAGTTATCTCGCTTTAAGTAGGTATAAGTCACGTTTTCGCCGGACTCGTTCCCAAGGGACCCATTCATAAAGATACAACATTTTACCTTCCCTCTAATTTATATTAATACGGAGGTTGAAATAAATTTTCTTTTGCGAAAAAGAGCCAGCTTTGTGAAATTAACGAGGCCGCTTGAAAGAACGACAAAGGTAAGCAAAGCTTTTACTCTGAAAGTTTGTGATGTTTTCCTTATTGAGGAACGGCGACAGGTGATACAAAAGACTGGCGGCTGATTGAAAAGCAGGTGTTTGAATAACAAACTGACACAGATTCTGAAAAGAGTTCCACAAACAGATATAACATACCTCAATCCATTACCTTGCCAACCTTAGTACCAGGTTCAATATATTATTTTTGAACAATTACGGCACTATGAATTTGATGTTTAGTTGAGATATACCTATGTTATGTGTTATGTATGTAGGTATAAGTTATACTAACTTCTTAAATCATCCTTAGAGATCATCCTTAGTTAAAATACACACCAAATTAATAGATAGGTACGTATGTACCTGATGATAGTATTATCATCAGATATCGGATGATGGATGGAGTCATATGTATAAATAATCTACAAATTTAGGTACCCAATTAATTAATCAAATAAATTAACTCGATTAAAGTAAACAAACGTCACAGCTCTAATCCAAATCCACGAACTGAAATCGCAAATAGAAACCGGTTAAACAAGACTCGAGCAACCCGATTCCATATCTCCATATAAACAATACGAAGATAACATGAGCTTTACGACGACAGTAAATCTAAATTAGCATACGCATATGCACTTGCACTTTCGTCGCTCAGTTCAACGGCCCGGAGTCCGAACCTATGCCAATGCCAACAAATCTTACAGACTATTTCCAAATCGACAGTTAATTTAAATCGGTAAAGCTAGCTAAATATGCGTTATTGTCGCGCTAATGTCAGGTGAACTTTAGTCATTTTACTTACTAGCCCATAACGAAAAGTTTATCTGATGTAAGCTCTACTAGGTATGATTCCATTTGCAAAATTATAAGTTGGTGAGTGATGACGTCGTAAATATTATTATATACCTACATACCACTTTACGACCCCATCCTATTGTGAAACGGTGAGAGGACCAATAGGTATGTAGGTACTTAGACGCATCTTTACGGTGGAATAGGATTTTGTTAAAACTGTTGCGAACTTTGGACAGGCAGGAGTTAATATTCATTCATTTTTCAATAGACGAACCTTTAGATTTTGTTAATAAATGAGAATATTTAATTACATTTCATCACTCTCCTCCCTTGTGTTTTCAATTACCTATATTTAAATGGATATTGCACAATGCAGTTTCCAAAGGTGCAATCTGATTGGCAATTAAACTCTGCAGATAGTGCAGATTAACCTATGTTACTCTGCACCTCTGCAGTCTGCAGAGTTGAAGTGTCAATCAGATATTTCCACGCATTTGGTGGCATTAACGGTCGTTTAATTCTCTACATAGACAAAAGGATTATCTAATAAAAATCCATTAAATAGGTATTTATTGGGTAGGTATATTCATTTATTCACCCAAGCCTACTTGTTCTCATGTGAAACCTGAACCATTCGAAAGTGCGACACACTGTTAATTACAGTTTATTCAATTGAATTAACTGGTATTTAAACCTAGTCGCTGAACGCAGACCCAATTTCCACACTATAAAGCTAATAAAAATAAAGCAAACCAAAAAAATCAGGCATTAAGAACTTGTCCCTTATTGCATTGCTATCTGTAGAAGAATATTTTATGTCGGCAATATCGTTTACCGTACACTTTACATAGTTTAGGGCAAATATTTTATTACACTATATCGCCTAACTTACTCGTAGAATTCCGTGTTTACGACACGTTATAAGTAATAATATATGTATATTATATACTTATACAGGGCAAAACTGGTCTAGTTTATATGTATCATAATATCTGCGATATACATGTATCACTAACAGCAGCTTTTCATTAGTCTCTTCATAAATATCGTCTAGTTCTCGCATCCAGTCTAAAGATAACAAGAGCATTGACACGTGGTCGTGAATTGCACTGTTCCTAATTTAATAACCTTGAAAGGTCTTTTTACGAGTCTATTAAACCAGGGCATTATTCCCTTCTCTTACCGGTAACGCGCCAAGACTAACCAGCATAAGGGTGATCTCCGATTACCCATAGCTTTTACAGATTGCAAGGTCACTTCTTGTAGTAGCAAGGATGTTCAATATGTAAGAATAACAGCCCAACCTGAGGCATAACGTAAAATAAACTACTGATGTTTCCTCGAAATATTAATAAACATCTGGCCATTCTGGCCTCACGTTCGGCCATCTACGCAACTCCTGTCAAAATTGTAAAAATATTGGCTCTCAGAGTATCAAACAGAAATAGAACGGCCCTTCAGCCACTTGACGTTCCTTGAATTGTGCCGGTTGATTTGGAAACAACCGAAGTCACTATGAAACTCGTATTAAGTTCGGTTGTTTTTAGATAGGTTGGAAACAACCGAAGTCACTATGAAACTCGTATTAAGTTCGGTTGTTTTTAGATACTGATACAATCGACCTTGGAGTATAAAATAGAGCTAGTCAAAAGTATGTTATGGTTGCTAATGGAATAACATAAAATACCTGTCTTGAAAATCGTGCACGACTTTGAATGTTTAATCATATATAATTGGTAATTTGATAGCAGAAAACTCATTAATATACACAATATCTTAATTAAATTTCTGATTTTTTATATCTTAATAAGCATATAATAATTTAAAAAAAAGCGCTGGTGGCCTAGCGGTAAGAGCGTGCGACTTGCAATCTGGAGGTCGCGGGTTCAAACTCCGGCTCGTACCAATGAGTTTTTCGGAACTTATGTACGAAATGTCATTTGATATTTACCAGTCGCTTTTCGGCCTAAGTTAACCCATAAGGCCTAGTTTACCCTCTGAGTTGGAAGGTCAGATGGCAGTCGCTTTTGTAAAAACTAGTCCCTATGCCAATTCTTGGGATTAGTTGTCAAGCGGACCCCAGGCTCCCATGAGCTGTGGCAAAAATACCGGGACAACGCGAGGAAGAAGGAGAGGAGAAGCATATAATAATTTGTTTTCTAGTACTTAACTCTGTCCGTGCTGTATAGATTGTACCTATTTAACATGACAGACATGAAAATACGTACATAGAGTCGTAGATACATATGAGTACCATTTTGTTACGGTTTTGACAACCGAGTACTACAACCAGTTTTTGACCTCAAAGTCGATCTTATGGTATTTTATAACTTTTGATTTTCAAGAACTCTGGTTTAACCTGAATAGCAAATATAACGAGATATTATACAGATAAATAAATTGATGATTAAATAAATTGTACACCTAATATCGTGTCCATGTTCAACCGCATGGCACCACATCAACGTCACGCCACGCCATTAGGCGTTTATGTAAATTGTAGAGGACACGTCATTGCAGCTTAGTCGTGCTCTATATACGTTGTCATTAAAGCTAACACATGTCGTTTATACAACACAGTTTAGGCTATTCCTATCTGTTATTAAATTAAAATTACGTGTAGTTTAGTCATGCGAATCAAAAGCTTTCTTAGCAACGCAGGATTTTTTATGAAGGGACTTTGATGATAAGGTTAGGTTATTTTGTGAGGTTTTTCCAAAGTAATAAAGGGAAATATCGTTTTCCCCTGAGGAATGTTTACCACCACAGCACACTAAAAATATTTGTTTACTTAGGTTTCGCTTCATGTACGCAGTGTACCTATAAACTAGTCGTGAAAAGCTTTTCAATTTCTGGTAATCCTATTTGTAGAGAAGCTCCACTTAGCAGTTCGCCTCTACGTCTTGCAGGGTCAACGTATTGAAGTAATAAACCGTATTTATTTACTCAATGGTTAAATATGAATTTATATTCGATAGGACCAAAGCTATATAGTTGTCTATTAAATTAAATACTCATTTATTATATACAAAGAAGAAACCTAACATTGTTAGACATTTACTTACGTTACTAACCCTAAAAATTTTCAAATACTAGTATGTTATCGATCTCTACTTTGCAAGGTAAGTATAAATAAATATTATGGGACAATTTTACATAAATCGACCTAGCCTCACAGCAAGCTCAATAAAGCTTGTGTTGTGGGTACTGGGTACACTAGACGTCGATATATATAATATATAGATATAGATAAATACTTAAATATGTATGTATTTAGAAAACATTCATAACTCAGGAACAAAATATTTGTGTTGTATTACGGGGATGAACAGTGTATAAGCTCTTTTCAGGAAGCCAATAAAGTAAAATTTGGTAAAAAGCTGCGTAGTTACCTCGTAAATCGCGTATAGTAATTGTTGAGCATTAGTAGTAATGATAGATGTAAACTATTTCGTTATAAGAGAGTAGAGACTACACGATCCCACAGTCAAACCGTGTAAACTGTTTTGTGGGACACTGTACTTGTATAAGCTGTATATTTTTATGTTAATAAATAAATAAATAAATAAATAAATATGGGCAGGGTAACCAGCATGTGACACCCATGTAGCTACAAGGATCCATTGGGTATAAATGGTATAATGCGGTCTATTTAAAGTGATACTGGTTATAACAGCAGCATCAGCCTCGCAGTTCACCTCTACGCCTCACAGGGCAACGTATGAAAGCAATAAACCGTGTTTATTTCCTCAACAGTTAAAACTGGATCCGTATTCTGTAGAAGTAAAGTCATATGGCCAAAAGTCGTTCCTTGTCGTGAGAAGAAAATGATTATAAATCATACTGGAATGGAAGATATTTGTCTATTCGGACCTTCAGTATTCATATTTAGATAGGTATAGTAATAATAACTAAGATAGGTACAATGTTTGTTATTTTATTATCAATGATTTCCTGCGTTTCTTTAACCAAAATCGTCACTTTTGACACTGACAGATCGGTATCGTATCGCATTGAGATCTAATAAACATTGTTCGAATATGGCCGTCAGATGCTCAGCTACATCAATTCGCACAACTCGCACAAGTCTAACAGAGATAGAGAGAAGCACTTTTAATAAGATAATAATCGAGTAAAAATATTTAGCAATATGGCAGGTACATCACGTATGGAATAGAAGTCGGTGCGCTCGCGACGCGGAAGGGTGTGAGTGTTGGCGTTGCGCCCGCGCTGCAGATGGTGGCATTGGGCCAGCCACGGTCAGGAGCGGCCGATGCACCCGCCGGCAACGATTCACGTTCATTTTTTTACACATTTGTAAAACATGCATACTAGATATGCAGAAGTAACTAGCTAGGCGAGGTGTTAAAAATAATCTTGGTACGACATCTTTTGAGAACAAAAGCGTTTAGCTCATCCATTTTAGTAGAAGTACGGCCTGCTAGATGCTATTCGGCGAATGGGCTCTACTAATTTGTAAATTAGGGGTTGTAACAGGCACATTTACGACGTATGAAATATATACAAATTACATCCTGAGGCACACCATTCCATTGTGCGACCAACAAACTCGTCAGGGGGGCTCATTCCCCTTTAAACAATTCTTCGGAAGCCAGGCAGATTTTATTACGTAGGTAGATAGGTACAATAAATATATACATATGTTACAGCATTGACATGAGATTTAAAATAAATATTTCATCATCACCAGCTTGGTTGTGCCTTGTGCTAACGTGACCATAGTGAAGTTGCCAACCAATGTCAGAAGCGGTCGATGCACCCAATTTTCAATGCTGACTGGTGACACGAGATTTAAAAAACCTTTCATCTCATCAGTGGAGTTCAAGTTTATTTCCCTCGAGCTTGTGTTAAAGTCAAGTGCAATTAAATCGGGTCAATTTATATAATAAACTGACCTAACTCATGAGATGGCCAATTTTATGATCTGGCTAGGAAATAATATATCTTATGCATAGTGCCGAATTTACTAAACGGCTACGTACAAGCAGGAGTGGTAGGTAGGCGGTGGTAGGTAGACCTTCATACGATAAGTATAAATTATTATATCTTCCCAGATATTCTTATACTTAATGTTATGCTATCCTTGTTTACTCTCCGCATCCTCGGAATCTAAATACATACATTATTATTATTTTGAGTCGCCCTGGATCTCTATTCCGGGCATGTAAACGACGTCGTTATGAGAAGCTCAGCCAGGATAAAAATTACATTAGGCTTCATGAATATAAATCTCCAAGATGCAAGAAAAACCTTCTTACATATGTTCTGCATCGGAATGACTAAAATTAACCATGATTAGGTCATAACAACGAAACTGAACGTGCACGCTAGGGCGCGCAGTTTGCTTAACCAAAACTGTAGTTCCAATTTCAACAAGGGTGTGTTTATTCAAATTACCAGACAGTCAAATCTCAGACTTACCGGGCTATCTCTTTTATAGATAAGATAAGGAAAGGGGCTTATCTTAGCCCTCTAGGGTTCGGGGAAACGATAATACATTATATTTAGAAAGCGCTGGCTTAATGGCCAAAAAAAGGACCCGTCTGCTTCTGCCCAGCGGGACTCGGACCTTTTCTTTGTTTAGATACCAGAACAATATTCGCTGGGCAATAAATAGTAATTTTAGTTTTACACTGCCTCGACAAAGGTCGGCGTTGTCGATTTTAGCCACGTTCGAAACCGGCCATGTGTTTAACATAATATTTATTTAGGCAAACTCGTTAAACGCTCAGGCAGGATGTGCTTTGAGGACTCAAGGTTGTAAAGGATTTGTAATCTCGAGTATTAGTGTTAATAACGCAGTCTTACCCTCGAAATATCGGTATCTAATCACGAAACTGGTTTCCTCTTAAAATTAAGTGGGCACTAAGTTTTTTTAGCACTTGAATACATTAAGCGCGATAGCACGGTTGGGAGTAATCTCCGCGAGCATTCTGCCAGAATGAATTCCAAATTTAGAGCCAAACTCGTGCAATCGGATTAAGTTAAAACACATTAAACCTTATGATCATAGTATTTAAGTTTAAAAAAGCTGTACTTAGATATCTGAGCTAATTAACGCCGTGTTTATGTCGCTTTTGGCTCTTAAAAACACCACAAAGCGAATGCTATAGTATAGCAAGAAGGGACCATAAATTGACGATTCGAGAATTGTAGTAAAGTAACACACTGCCTACTTCAAAATAATTTACACAGTGCCCTTGCTAGCTTTGAGTGACTAAGTTACAAGTACAAGCAACAGGCATATAGCGGGACTCTTATCTTGGCGCAAACATTTCGCAGATCGTCGTTCAGTAGCTCTACACGCGTGAACCGTAGCGTACAACTTCTTATCTTTTTACATCCTGCGTGTTGCCACAGATTACTAACACACTGTAACCTAAACAGTAAATTACATCGAACCATTCGAAATCATCGTTAACCATATCGCTTTGGGCAATTGTCTTGCTATTTCTCCGGCCCCTCGGTCGGACTTACCGCAGGGCAGTACTAAATTTGTCGAATTCGGACCAAAGTGCGCTTAGCGTGCGTTTGTCGTGTGCGTTTATTTACGCGATGCCCCGCGGCGCTGGCGTTGGTCCAAAAACCCACGGAAATAGCAGCTTTGTCGATGTCATTGTACTAGAGCAGCCCTAAAGAGAATTTCGCTGCTCACCCTTTAAAAAATATGCCCTTAGTAAATTCATCAAAGCAATAAATAAATGCAGGAATACCTACTCGTATATGTATTTGTTTTCATGTCATTTTGGTTGAAAAACCAAGAATGTTTTCAGAGAAATGTCATAGACATTTAAAGGATTAAAGACAGAAATCTCCTCAGACTAGGGTTGCCAGATGGTCGGGATTTGGCGGGATTCTCCCGATTTTTAGAATGTGTTCCCGATTCCCGACGAAGTGAAAATTGTCCCGAAAAACAGCTTCAATCACGTTATAAAACAATAATTTCATGTTCCGAACTGTCGTCGAGCGAGCGAGCGACCCGCGTCGAGCGCGTAGCTAACGTAGTACCAGTAATGTAAAATATCGTTGTTTTTAATACAATTACTTTATATACTTTATGTTTTTTTTTTCCCGACTTAAGTCCCAAAATCCCGAAAAATTTATATTTTTTCCCGATAATAGCGCCTTTCGATCTGGCAACCCTACCTCAGACTTATCTCTAACCTTCCAAGTGATTATCGGATTCGATCGGAGACAACAACAAACCACAATATACCTAGTCCGTAAAATTAAGTCACTCAGCCCTCTCCTGTCAGGGAGAGGCATAAGATATACATATAAGATATAAGGTACACGATAAAAAATATTATTTACCTTCGTTAAACTTTTTTCCCGTACCATCTACTCCTAGAGATACCGTCAAATATCTAAACCACGAAGTAGGTAATTCAGGTGTAGGGAAACGTAAATAAACAACCCAGTAAAATTGCATTGATTATGTAGGTACTTTCGCTAAAACCTAGTACCTAGCTAGATCTAGTCAATGAGAACATTGAAAAAAGACTGTGCGGTGCAAGGTAGGTATAAAGAGATACCCAATCTAACGTACCTTTAATAATGGCACTAGGTATACCTATTGAAGATTACCTATAGGTAAACACAGGCTTGAGTCGCTACGAGGCAATAAAAGGAAAAAAACATACAAGGTGAACCTATTCCGGGCCCTCTAAATTAGAACGTAGGAGTTGATCAACAAAAAACTAAAGACGATTCGCTCGCCCAACCCCTTTATTTTGCTTGGCCGAGCACTTTTTACTTTTATTCTAAAAATATCGCATTCACGAATGAATTTCGAAAGGAAACGTGATTCCGTCCAAGGTCAGGCAAATTAGTATTCGTGCGGCGTGTTCGCTGTTTGACCGGACGCAAAAACTCGTTGCCGACTCTCGGACGGTCCTGCGACTTTTTCTAATCTTGATTAGTATGGCCTGCGCCCGCGCTGGCTGGTTAACACCTCGCTATTACACAATTAACGTAATTTAATAGGCACGCACACCTCTGCAATTATGTGAGGAAGATCGTTTATTTTATGGTAAAAAGCTTATTGGGTTTAACCCGCGTTAATCGTAACAAAGGAATCATAACAACAATTAATAAAGACGATATTTTTATGATCTCTTGCATCTTTAAACTATAGTTACACAGATTTCGTCATCGCCATTTCATTTGGAGTTTATGGTTGTTTAGCTATTTAGCTATGGCATATTATGGTTCGTACTGTACCTCGTTTGCCAATATATGCTGTTACTACATCCACACAGGTTGCTCTGACGTATATATAGAGGATGCATAATTCGTCCACCTCCGTTATCGTCATCGGAAATTGAGCAATTATTTTGAGTGATGAATTCGAAAATTGATTTGCTTTGTGGTTTACCTTTATAATGCCATGAATACTGAGAATTCTTTCTCTACATCCTGTACCTATAGTTTTCCTGGTAAGTAATTTACTTTCATATTGGGGTCATTCTCGCATTTCGTGCAAATCGGTATTATTTGCAATTTACCAAAAATGTGATGGTGTTTTCGAATATCTGTTAATGCAAGGTTGTAACATAGGACCTAAAGTATATTGGCCCGCCATGAACAATTCTAAAAAGGTGGTAATTTTCTTTATATTTACAATTAACCCCCACTATTTTCATTCCTCTCTGCATGTAACGCGTGAAGTTAAACTTTGACCTCCATTTGAACCTTAAGATACTAAAAATAGAAAACTTGTTGTTGGTTCAGTAAACAAGTAATTTAGTTATGTTTTATATCCTATAATATTATACGCTAAGAAATTAACAATAAAACTATACAGCCTTATAAGTGATGGTCCAAGCAATTTCTTCATTACCGACGCGAGAAATGGATTAGCTATATTTTGCTATATAGCAAGGGTATATAGCACTTCCCGCGGATACAACACATTGTTCGTCAGTCTGTTGGCCGCGTGCTACCACAGCGGTCGTCCGTATGTTGCTTTTGACGAAAATACCTACGTTCTCTCGTGTCGGGAAGGAGTGTGGTTCAGATAAATCTTCATCGCCATCTAGTGATTTATACAGTAAGTACCAATTGTACATTATTAAAATTATACCTAAATATGTGTTTTAGGGTTGCCTTTCGTGTGGCTTATTCTGCGAAATTAAGGTCTGATATCAACCGACTTAGGCGACGAAAACTTCCAAAACTTCATTCATATCTGTTTCATTCATTTCTTTTCCTTCCAATTTTGCCAGGGAAGGTAATGAACGAATTTAGAAGGTAATGATAATGTATTTGAGGCAGTGCATTTAATGGAAAGAGGGTTAAGTTATTATAAATAGAATGTTGGTATAAGCATTTAAAACTGTATGTAATAATATATAGGGGAGCCCAACTGGTGATTTTTTGGATTTAACTAGAGCGCAGTAGATTAACATAATCTGCCGCTCTACATATAATACCAGACCGCACTCAAGGACTGTGCTGAGAAATTTGACACGTTACTAAGAGACTAAGTGAGTTGGAATCATCTGATACCTGTCGACGATAAGGTAGAGAACGGGGCAAATATTTGGAATAAAGGGCAGAAACTACAGAAACATAAACACAGGCCGATAACCAATAATAGTGCCTCCGCCGTCAAAAGCGACAATTCCCATTCCGTGCGTGATAAATCTCAGAAAAATGATACCAGCAGTAAAAAGCGGTGTAAAATCCCTCGCAGGGCGGTGAAGCATCGCAAGTTCATCCATCTGTGGAATATAGCTTGAGGATCGGAGGACATACGGGCATATCTGCTGTTATTCATGGTGCACTGTCGATGAACTTAAGCTCAAAGCGGACTCCAAGACTTTCAAAATAGGAATACCCTCGACAATGTATGAATCCTGTTTATTTCTAACTATGTAGCCCGATAATCGTGGTCATTTCGTAAATCCAACGTCAATGGGAGTCAGACAAAAACCAACCAGTAATACTTAGTTCGGAATCCTGATTTGAAACCTTCACTGGATCTAATTTACCAAAATGTAAGGGGTCTTAACACCAAAGTAAGTTTTTCGGGCTTCTATGCTGTTGGTCCAGACTACTTAGGTACCTGCATATATCTTAAAGGGGTGTTTAGAGCATTTGAATGGCCCAATACACTCCATGCTTAATCTGGTACTTACTCTCCACAAGTACATCATCCTCACCATTGGAAGATTTCACGGGTAAGACCGATCCCAAAGTCAAGGTATTCTTTTCTTTCAGCTTTAGCAAAGCTGTTTGAGTCCATACTCCATGGCACGTTGTCGAAACAAGTGAAACCATTATTCCTGTGCAACACTCAGCATGGTTTCAGAGCGAAACGGTCTGTGAAAACTAACCTGACCTTGGTTGACACCATCTCAGAGCATCTGGATATGGGTATCCTGATAGACGTCCTGTATTATGATTTCCGAAAAGCCTTCAATCGTGTGGGTAACGATGTATTCCTACACAAACTAGACGCTATTGGGTTCAATCCACATTTGCTTAACATTTTTGCCAGTTATCTGCGTGATCAACCGCAGTACGCAACGACCAGCATGGCCACTTCGTACCAGATCCGTACCATACTCGTTCTGGTGACAGCCAAGATTCAATCTTGGGGCCTTTCCTATTTGGAATAATGGTCAATGACCTGCCCTCGGTTATCCATAATGCTCGTTGTCTACTCTACGCCGACGATCTTAAATTGGTATATTGAGTTGAGAAGGAGTAGGATTGTAAGTTTCTGCAGGAGGATGTTTCATCTCTGTCCCAATGGGGTCGGGATAACAAACTGACTTTCAATGCGGCTAAGTGTCAAGTGTGTAGTTTTAATCAAGCCCTATTTTCTACACATGCTCATTTTTTTCTTGGACCTGAGCCAATAGACTCTTAGATCAATAGACTCTTGTAATAACAAGAGTCGTCTCAGTAAAGGATCTTGCGGTCATATTCGATACGCGGCTAACATTTCACGACCATATCAAAGCACTTGGTACTGTAGCTTCAGTAGATCAGGCTTGGTCACTCGCAACGTCAGAGAATTCCATGACCCTTGCCCCATAAAAGTTTTTTACAATGTTCTGGTCAGAAGCAAGTCGGAGGCGTCAGCATTAGCCTGGATCCCTTACGAGTCAACGTTCATTCTACTATTGGAAAAGGTCCAAAAGAATTTCCTTAGGATGTATTACCAAAAAAATATTTATTTTAGGAACCCTGGGCTTCATTTCTTTGGAGGTGAGGCACAACTTAAGCCTACTACTTTTAGCTTGTTGGGCTTTTCGTGGAGACTCTGGCTGGCTTGAACTAGTAGAGAGGCTTGTAAGACCTTTTGTACCGGACATTAGAAATATAATCCTTAGGCTTCTCCTGGTGCATCTCCTGTTGACTCATGAGTGCTTGAGATTTTGCGAGTTTATGGAGCTACGGTGGATGGATTGGCAGTCGAGTGTATTTGGATGTTAATTTTAAATTAAAGTATGTTGTTTCTCAGTGTGTTGGTGACAAGACTGATGTAGTGCTGTGTAATCATTAAATAAATAAACAATACGAAATACGTCTTCAATCACGTAAATTGTGCTTGACAATCGCTACAAGCTAGGTGGTAAATCATAAGTCGCGATTGTCAAGCCGGAGTATTTGTTAAGTCGGCTTGATCGTCTGCACAGCGCTTAAGACACGTGATTTTAATGTTGTTCATTATATTAATGGTGTTAATTTTCGTTAACTAAAGTTTTTTTATTGCGATTTCATAAGTTTGTTTCATTACCCTCCACTGATAAAATTACCATCCATGCCCATTTCATTACCAGCGCGTAGTTCATTACCACCAGTCTTATTAAATGAAAAGGAATAAGGTTACGAAGGTGCCTTTAGCATAAAAGTGTCAATAAATGAATCCACAATGCATGAAAACCCAAAAATTTACCATATAAAAGAAAATTTACAAATCGAGAGAACATCACCGATTTGCACGAAATGAGAGAACGACCCATTGTTAAAACTGCGACTTCATTTTTTTCCTTTAGTGTTTTTTCATTAAGCGGGATAGTCAGTTTGGCAGGGGTAGAAAATTGAGTGAGGCGTGTAAAATCCGTGAGCTTTAAGAATGATCTTCGTTTTTCGGGTGCAATTGGTCGTAATCGTGATCATCACAATGTGTTTTCGATTTAGTTGGAGACCAACACGGAAAACGAGCAGTCTTATATTTAGCCTTAAATTATATAGAGCAGTTGATACCCGCCCATATAATTCTTACAATAAAACCCAACGCAAGTTCTTATTACCTACCTGCCTACTTTGCCTTTATTAGATATAAGTGTTTAGCTAATAAATGCAAGGTACAGGTATGTATTAGGCCACCTCCTAACAATTGATGCAAATATTTTCAATATAACATTTGTCCATTTCAAACTAACTTAATAAGAAAATGTTCAATACCTGCCTTACCCTTTACCGTACCCCATACGTTACATTTTAGACAAAATAATGAACAATTAAATACTTAGGTCGCAGTGATTTTAAGATTTAGGAGACTTCACTTCAGAGATTACGGGAAATCCGACTCATACCTGTAGGTAAATATTAAATAGGTACCTACCTACGTAGGTACATAGTGTGTAGGTACCGATCAAGTTGTGAGTGCAAACTCCTGAAGCCGTATTACGACGCGGGTGAATGAATCATTCAAGGGTTATTATCCTCCAGTCTGAACTATACAAAAGTATGTAAGTAAGTATGTTCATTAATAGGTACGTACGCCAAATTATACTCATAAACTCATAAGAAAATAACGAATCAGTCAGTCGTTTTTAAAGTCGCGCTGACCTTTGGCCTACAGTTTGAAAGACGAATGTAAATAGGTATTTTGAAATGATTTAAGAACCAGTTTGACATTAGTGAAGGAATGCACAAGCTCCATAAAAATAAAAATAAAAATGCCAAAATCATAAAGACAGCAGCAAAATATACCCTATACCCAAGATTGTTTGACCCATTTCGCTACCCAATAATGTCGTTATGGGAACCCAAACTACATTTTCCATTTCATTTGACACCCGGGTAAAATATCAAAAAAACCTATCGAAATTACGGTCAAATCCACTTATTAACAGACCTAACAATGTTGCGAGTTATTGTCTGTATTACCAAGGTTTGCTAGGGCAATAGTGTCGGTGCAGATACTGCACAGTTAACGAGTACGGTATTGTTATTGTTATGGTCGTGCCGTGTGATCTAGCAACCGGCTTCAATCATAACCTCAAAGCTGGGGGTGTCCGGTGTGGCGGAGGGCGCGCGCCGCTCAATGTTGTCGCGCATGCGTCGGCCCCGCACCAGCCCCCACGGCGCACAAAGCGACGGCACCGCGATGCCAGGCGTCGAGCCCTCGCCACGCTAGCGACCGCGACTGCTGCCACCTCAGCCGAGACAAAATATGTGATAGCAGTGCATGTGACAACGTAACTGTAGTGTTTCTTTTCACAATACTTAACTTCCGCTAACATGTACAAGACGGTGCGGCATGGCGAGAACAGCCTGCAGTACACCATCCTGCCGCAAACTGAGGAGGTGCTCAACAACAGCGGCCTTAAAGGCAAAGGCCGTGATTATAGCCCCTCGATCCATGTTCGACACTCTCGGAAAAGATCGTCAGTGAAATATATTCTGCTTGTGATATTCGGTATAATAGTAGCGTTGGCGTTGGCATCTATTCCACTCTATGTTATGAACGGAGCCCTGTACGCTCGCAGGAGCCAGCAAGACGTGATTACGTCTTCGCCTCATACGCCAGGTGGAAGGGATATAGTGAAGTCGCGCAAAAAGGACCTAAAGGAGATATCGCCAGAACTGCTTTCAACACTAATATCAAAACTTGAAACAACGTCAACTACTGCATCTCCCGCCACTCCATCCACGACAGTTGCCACAACTGTAGTTAGTGAAAGAGCAACGACGCCTCCATGGACTATGCCCGCTCTAAGGTCGTGGAAAAGCTCGACATCTTCTACAACTATTCCTCCTATTCCGACTGAAGACATTGAGGAGATTCCCCTTATAGGCACTCCCTCTGGTAGCATTCGACGGCTCGATCAGTACATGTCGAATAAACCATGGGTAACAAATAGTAATAATGTAATACCACTAAAACCTACTGTAACACCTGAACCAACAGTCCGGAATATGTATAGATACTACTCTCGGTCATTCGTTCCGTCAGTTAAAATACCAACTGATCCTCCAAAGGTGTTTGAGGATGTGCTAATTACTACGAAGGGTACTACGACGCGTGCCCCTGTGACGACCGAGATCATGACCACCAATGACAGCTTTAGAATGAGTGAAGAATGGAAGGATACTCTTCTATCGGTTGATGATGACGAGGGTTTAAAGTCACTGGAAGTGGATGAGGTGTTCTCCCTTCCGCCGTTGAAGCCGAACACCGCGGCCGACAGTGACGAAGTTACGGTGTCCAAGGCGGGTGACGGTACGTGGTACGGGGCACGGTGGCCTTTCGTGGACACGTCATCATACTTTCAATGGACGGTGAGTACGATTGCAATATTTCCTTTCTTACGTAAGAAACGTCTCATGTCTGATCGAAGCGTGCACCAAGCATGTATCCATACCTACAATTGGGTACATTTCAGATTAAGTAGTTAGATGTAAAATATTGCGAAAGCGGACATGAAAACCGCTGCTACAAGTTAATAGAGTTCTGGTACCGTAATCGCGGTTGGGTTGTGAATTTTGTGGTGACGCAACATTGCAAATGACCACATTAAGGCAACTTGTAACAAACTTCACATACTTATTGGGAGACAAATATGATATCATAAATAAAATGTTGTATCAACACACGAACACACGATACTCGTTGCAAGGAATTGAGGACAGTCAGTCCCTGACGAGGACACAAATTACATAACACGATCACTTTGCAGAGAAAGTTTTAATACATATAACTAGATACTCCCGAGAAACAATTTTCCCGGTTCTCTTCCAGCATTGAATCTGCTCTAGTTTTATTTTTCTTAGAGTATTGAGAAAAAAAAAGATTAGATAACTTTATAATATTCGATTACCCTATTTTCATACTATACTTATGGCAGACAAAAACTAGGCATCCGAATGATTTAAAAGGAATTTCATACTCTTTGAATAGGTAGGTAAATAAGTACCTACGGAATAATATTATACCTACTCTCTGAGAACACTAAGATACATAGCTTAACTATGTAAACTTGAGTACCTACCTGCCGGGTTAATTTCGCTTTAAGTTACCTTTCCCAAGGAAAACATCTCGGTAGGTATAGCAAGCCTGAAATGAGGCTCCGCTCATTTTCTCCCAAGAAGCTCATAAATTAGGCGCCTCGTCTACGGAGCGGCATATTGCTCTCCACTCCAAGTTAATTTGAGAGTTTAAAACCTCAGAACACATTTAGCCGTGTCATTACAACGCAACGTGAGTGTGAAATGTTGCCCGACACGTAATATCTGTTCGTGTATATTATTATACGCGTGTTGCAAACGTGGAAACGCGCGAGATGTCAAAAAGCTCACAATGGCCCCTTTTTGAATAGGTACTGTTTTGCAAGAGCTAGGTTTCCCCGGGCAACTCTTCAGCCTTGGTATTTTGTTCTCGCACGTTACAACGAGCCTAAAGAGTGTTAAACCGCCACAAATATAAGTCTACATTATCTACTCATCTGTGTTTTGTTTTCAAAGTATACTTACCTAAGTACCTGGATTATTTGTAGGTAGGTACTTTCATGACGTTCAGGACGTAGAATAATGATTTATTCATGAAATGTCCGGCAATTTGGGTTTGCTACAAACTAGAGTGCCCTATTGCGTTTCAGTGTTTACAATAAAGCAAGCTTGGGCAACCTCTAGGCGTAGATCTGCTGCATAATATGTACTTATGTATAAGTAGCAAATTTATTTACTATTTGTCAGCCGTATTGAAACAATATCATAATCAATTTAAAGCCGAAATTCATTTTAGAATCCGTGCTTCGCTACTTGTAATTAAGATTGATATCGGTATGATTTATAACGAAATTAAGAAGCCGTATTCCCAGAAAATGTTAATGCCCCGAAATAACTAAAAATGTAAAGGGTTGTCCAATCACACGTGAACTTATGGTTACAAAACGAGCATTTGCTAATTATTTCGCTTATTCCTGCCTTAGGTGAGTATAAAGGTAATTCATAACTTTCATAAGAAATGTAACTTGAATATTAAACTAAAAGATATACTTTTTTATCGCTAGGTATTTAGGTACCTATTATCGTTTATGTGTGTTCTTTAGATATCTAAAAGCAACTTGTTCGCTTAATTTTATGACAGGTACTTAGTATATTATATCTTATGGTGATTGTATATGTAAATACATACTACATCTTCTATTCGTACCTATTTTTTATTACCTATTGGAGAGAGAGAAAACAACTAACTGCGAAAGAACACCCGAAGCTCTACCTAATTACAAAGTGCCAATGCTATATTTACTTAGTAAAGGACCGTTAATATTTCTTACCAACAATTACTTTTCTCTCACCTTCCCTTTTGTCCTATTCTTTCACTGAACTTTACTTATCCTGAAATTCTAAACACTTCATGTCTTTTCATCTCAAGTTAAGAGTCTCTCGAAATTTGAATGAGGGAGGGATGACAAAACAAAAGCTCGTACCTACACAGCGGAGCGTGACATCGTGACCATATCGTAAACATGACCCAATTAAAATAATCTCAAATCAAATCTACTACCCGAACAGCTCCTATCTCGAGCACTCATCGGCCAACTTACATAAAACATAAATTCAACTCCTGATTTTATACGCGCCCATAGCCAATATTGGAATGTCGCTATTCAGACTAGTCTGATTTGTGGATATAGATTTTATTTAGCTGGAGCCCAATTCAGATATAACATTTGATGTTATTTTGATACGACCTTGAAGATTGCTCTCGCTGTATGGTACTTACATGCGAAATTAAGTTAAAGTCGTATCAAAACCACAACAAGATGGTGAATCTGAATCGGGTCCTGTTCTCTGAATCGAACAAACTTTAGCTTTAACTTCGTAGTTTTAAAGGTTTTGTGTTCATGTGTCCGCGAGGGTATTAAAGGTAACCCTAAAGGGGGACCCAAAAGTTTGTTTTAAGAGTTTTCTTGTACGATTTTCTCGAATTCACTTTATTTACGTAGTTTACAGGTAGGAGCTATGTAGGTACCTACCAATTTAGATTCGGGTATTCTCGGCTCCGTTCGGCTCAGCATTGCTTCGAACAATTATTAGGGTTGGCACAACTTGACGTCCCTTTGCGTACACAGCCACAGATATTATAAGATAATGACTTGAATTTTGACAACCCTAAATAGCCGAAAGGGATAGTGCCATACATTAGAAAGGGAAAGCATGATTCGACCCTGAATCGCATTTCTGTCCGCCCGGTCATCATCACCATTATTCTAAATAGCCTGGCTCTTGTCGGTGGAGTAACCGCCATTCCGTTCTCTCTGCCACTGTTTTGAGCTCCTGCCGGCCTAGCCAAGGTGACAATCACTATCGCTTTGATAACGAAACGCTTTGTGTCTCTCTATCACTCTTCCTTATAAGTGCGACAGTGACAGTTGCGTTTCGATCACTACGGAGCATTAGCGATTGGCAGGTTGGCTACGCGGCCTGATACGTCACTACGTAGATTTTCTCTTTGGCCTGGTCCAAATACGCTCGTCTCGGTCTTCTCTACCTCTCTGTTTTTTTATTCTGTACTGTAGTTATTTATTGTGTGCCCCAATAAGCAAGGTCGATTTGTTGCAGGGCTACTCCCCCGGCGACAACCTGCTGCTGCCGCTCCTGGTCGCGGCGCTCTCGTCAATCGCGCTTGTCTTGCTGCTGGCGCTCGCCGTGCGCAAGAGGAAGCGGAGCCAAACCGCCTCAGCGATTGGGGTATGTCTCTAAACTACTATGTATATAAAATCTGACCAGCGGGCTCAGCACGGTTCCATTTTTATCGACTATCACTATGCGCGTCCCTTTCGCACTTACATACTTGTTAGAACGTGACAGGCATGGTGACAAGGGATAAAAACGCGACCGTGCTAAGCCGCCAGGAATATATGATCACGCGCCATGTTGCGGAATTTCACTGGAACTATATTTTTTTCATACTATACTGAACTGTCACAATACATGAGAATAGAGTTAGACCAAGAAAAGTCTGCAGCGATTTTGATAGCCCACGCAGTGCAAGTGTTATTTATAATATTTAAGTATACGTCATAATTTAATAGAAGTTTGATGTTTAAATTACACGGTTATTGGCACGGCGGGGGCTATCAAAATCGCTGCAGGCTTTTCTTGGTCTAACTCTAACAGCGCCCTCTTGACAATGATCATTACTGGTCAAGCTGTACTTACTTAGGTAATTAACTCTTATTAGTAAACATAAGAGGTTATTATATTATACCTATCTACTTTCTGCTGAGAGATAGAGAGAAAGGTAGTAGCAATTAAGTGTCCGATGATAGACGTAAGTACCTAATACCTTGGTAGGTATTAAGGTACTCATGTCGTCTTTCGGGTTCGACTGAAATAGTGAACGTTCGGGTGTAATCTGTGTTAAAGCTGGCTGATACGCATTATCCTACTTAAACCAAAAGAACTTTTTAAGCTCTAAACACACACCGGTTGCAAAAAAAAATAGTTTATGATAGGGGTCGTTCAGAAATCATGTGAACATATTTGGCCTATTTTTGACCCCCCTCCCCCTTAGTGATTTAGTGATTTTAACTGGACGACCCCATACGTATAAGGTTCAAATTAGGTACAAAAGGTACCTACTTAGATACTATTATGACTTAGGGTCTTAGGTGATTATATAGTTAGTTAACAAAGTGATATGATGATCAGACAACGCAAAAATGTCTTTATGTACAGTCAGCAGCAGATATACCTGAGCGGGCAAGGTGTCCAAGAAAACATATACACTTCAATCGTCACAAAAATAAGGACATCTAAGTTGTCATTTTCACGTAGGCTTTCAGTTCGTCACATATATCTTAACTTCTGAGATTTTCTTTAACACATACACCCTTATTTAATCACAATGACAATAACGGTTAGAAAGTCAGTGGTGGCTAAGCAATCAAATTCAAGCTGCTGTCATTAATACCTACACGCACTGCCAATCACGTACGTCAGCAGCCAGGGTGCCACCAGTCGCTAAGCAGTTGTTATTTCAATGGTAACTAAGCATCAACATTTTATCTGTTTAACTTTAAAAAAATACTGTAGCAGCTACGAATTGACACCTCCTTTCTTAAAGAAGTATTTTATCGTCAAGTGTCAAACTTAGACAATAAATAAGTAGGTTCTACGAGAATGATCGGTTTTTTATTTTAACTGTCATAGGCGGCCGTTCTTCCAAACCGTAGAGCAAATATATGTTAATATATTTATTTAGCCCGCTTATTGTAATAAAATATACTATACAGAGTGGCCCATTTAGATCGGTCAGTATGGGAAAATCTGAAACTATAAGATATACACCGAACTCTTCTTAGGAACCATGTCGTCGATTTTAGTAACAAGAAAAACTGCATTCATACATTTAAAAAAATGTGTACTCAGCTCGGGAATCGAACCCCGAACGTTTTGAAAAATAAATCTAAGACTATTTATATTTAGATATCGATTGTGTAGGTCTTATGCAGTAAATGTTACTATGAAACATGATGTCTGAAATGAATAAAATGCATTGTTTTCATATCCTTTAATTTATTTTAGTAAGTTTTCGAAAAGACCATCATTTTTTTCAATACATTTTACATAAAAAAAAATTTAATGTATAAATGCAGTTTTTCTTGTTACTAAAATCGATGACATGGTTCGTAAGAAGAGATCGGTGTATGAAAATGAAAATGAAAAATGAAAAATTATATATTTAGGTAAAGGTTTCGTTTTAACAATACAGTTAATGGAGTCTCCTAGTAAGCATAATTATACCTGTGACAGGAGACCCCGCTCTTCCCAGCTAACATTTTTGTTCTAACAATTTATTCGTTATACATTTAAAATTTGATTTAGTTTAGTGTAATCTAATCTAAAAACTACCTTACACTAACTTAAGCTAAAATATACATTTTTATTATTATTAAGTGTGTGCGTGTGTGTGTGTGTGTGTGTGTGTGTGTGTGTGTGTGTGTGTGTGGGAGTATGATTCTACTATTAATACATCTATACTGCAAAAGAAATAAGGGATTCTATTTCTTCATAGGTTAAGGATTTCAGTTTTTCTGTAACTGTAATTTTACATTTGTTTGATGTCAGGTTATAGATAGATACATAATTATTTATAGCATTGTAAAGTCTGGCAGATTGTGATTCATATTGCCTTTTTGCGAATGCAGACTTACATAATGGTACTGGTTTTACTCTTAATGTCCTTCTTCTGGAATTTACGCCCTGATTGTATTTAACGGTAGGGTGAATTTTTAATATTGTTCTTAAAATATATAGTATGTATGTCTTATAGTTTTAGATTTTCCCATACTGACCGATCTAAATGTGCCATTTTTAGTTATATAACCTAGCAGTAAACATCAAATGGCATTCCGCACAGGAGTAATCTAAGGAACGCCCACTGCGGGTTCAAACTTACAACGTCCTGTTAGAAAGTCGTACATACGCTACATGTGACATATCATCAAAAATTATATAAACTAATGCGAAATTAACATAAAACCAGAAGACACATATTAATAATAGAAATGAAACCCAAAAAAAAAAAGTTGTAATCTCTAGGTGCGTGCGACTGAGATTTGAACCCGCGGTCTCTGCTTTGAAAAGCAAACGCCTGTTACTGAGACCACAACGTGCCTTGACAATTGGCTCTAAATTCGGCTTCAGTTAGCTTTCGCTATGTGTCATTCGTTTTGACGATTCTGCTAAGAAATAGTTTGCAGTAACTTGACCGAGAGGCCCCTGGAGTGTATAGCGACTTTTGCTGCTGACTGTACCTAATTCAAGACAGTCGACAGGTGTGTAGGCTTTTTTTATCCACTACCTACTCGTATATGCCTATTGCTAACTGAACCTTGTGTTTCGTCGCACCTATTGACCATTAATAAGCAGGCACAGATAAACGACACGTAAAGCGTTAAAATAATAAGTTACAAAGTTCATCAATCATCACACAATTAAACAAGGAGCCAGATTTCACTTGTTATGATTTTGATCTTACATATTTCGATACGACCAATCACCAAGAGACGATCGTTAAGGTCGTATCAAAACCTCAACACCTTGTTAAGTCTGAACCGGCTTCCTGAGTAATTCTTTAAAGAATTATCTAAAATAATAAAAGAACAAGGGCGGGCCAAGTCACGATAAACGCTACAACGGCACAGATCAGATAGACTGGACTAACCGATTAGTATCTAGAGACGAGGCAGACGAGCAGGCGCTACCTACCTACGTGATGGCTTCCCTTTTGCAACCTTCAATTATCTTTAAGATTAAGCGAAATTGTAGATCTGGGTGCGTGGCCAACGTGCCAATCGTTTACGCTCCGTAGCGAACGAAACGCTGTGGCAGTCGCACTAATATAGAAGAGTGATAGAGCTCTCTCTAAATGACTACGCTACGCCACGGAGCGTAAACGATTGCCACGTTGGCTAGGCACCCAGATCTACAATGACGCTTAATCTTAAAGATAATTGAAGGTTGCAAAAGGAAAGCCACCACGTAGGTATATGAACATTTCATGAGTGTGAAAGAAGCAGTCTACAAATGAAAAAATGTGACCACTTTTGAGCTTCATAGCGGCCGCTTGAATATAGGATCAAGTACGCCATAGTAAATGTATGGCGAACTTGATCTTATAAATCGGACATGCTATACCAAAACGTAACGTTAGAGGACTGGAAAATACGAAAAGCTGCATGCAGGAGATACCGTGGCTGATTGGTGGGGAATTATATCTTGGAATATACTGTTACAACAGCAAATACTATGTAGGTATACTCAGTCACATAATTACTTTTAATTTCAATGATACTTGACATCTTCTGATTTTGGTCGCACTTTTGACATTTCACAGGCAATTTCGTACTTACATTGGAACTGTGGTCTAATGTGAATTTCTGAATGTTTGGAGATGAAGATGATGCTACTGTAATTGTCACTATAAGTACTACTACACTGGAACCCTCGAAGCTATTTCAAGCAGTGTTGTCATAACATCTTAAGCGTACCTATGAAATGTTGCCATCTTAGGTCAAGCCGTTGCTCTTTGGCCTTCATTGTTAGCAGCCACCCACGCCCACGTGGCAAGTCAAACGTGAACGTTGTTAGGTGTTATAGAAACATAACTTACATAACATACGTAAGATACGGAATAACGTGAGAAACCGATGTTATATAACTAAAGTATATTCATAGACTATTAAATGAGAAATACTTGAATAAGTAAAAAATAATTTATTTATATATGAAGGTCAAAATTACAGAAGTCTATTTTTCAGCTCAATCAAACACCGGCAAGTGGTTCAAATTTAGGTTACAATATTTAAATCAAATAAACAAAAACCTACCTACAGAGTGAAGCATATAAGTAAAAAATTGTATAAAAGAAAATATCCTGAGGGTTGATTTCAGAAACTCCACAGAGGATTGGAGAACAGTCTCTCACACCTACTTAGTTTTATTATACCTACTTGAAATATCCTAGGCAACTAAATTAATAATTTACCTTAATATAAAAGCCCGCCGGCTAAAACGGATGGTAGAATCCTTTCTTACATCCTCTGGGATAAGAACCTGACAACGGATCGTAAACTTGCTTATTATGTTGATTCGTATTGTTCGACCAGAATAACAAATAGCTACCAACATCATAGGTAGGTACTAGGTACCTACTATTGCGAGATGATTCCTCGAATAAACGGGATCTTTCATTAGGAGGTTATGCATGAAATTTGGGTACTTACATATTACATAAGTACCTACACAGTGACCAGTGAGAAAGCGTTGCTATAGCTAAGTTTAGAATTAAATAGATAGGAAGATAAGATAAGGAAACTTTATACAATTTAAAGTGGAAATGACGCAACTAGGTACAGCTCTTATAAAAAAAGTATTCTACTGTACACTTCCCTTGTTCTTGCGGCAGCCGTGATAGCCAGTCCAGTATAATAGAGCCTTTAGAAATATGTTTTACTTGTTCACAGCTGACCTCGGACCTGCAGGCAGACGACAACACGAATCTGCTCACGGCTGAAAACCCAGAGGACGTCGAGGAGTGAGCTCCGAGTCACCGCGCTTCAAGCTTCTTCGATCCATCCTAGAATGCTTCTGTATATATCGTGGGTAAGCGTTCTGTTCGTTCTGTACATAAAGTGGTACCCGTGGGTACCACAAAAATGGAAATTTGAAAATCGTCTTTTTGCCTCTAGCTTATTCGAGCGATAGAGGCAAATAGTTGAACGAACGAAATGGTTCGCGGTTATAACCCAGAGTATCTGCACTCAATTTCAAGATTTTTGCGTAGGGACAAGGAGAAACCACATCATACAAAATATGTCAAAGACCTTGTGCTGTAAAGCTAAATTGTATGTGACATACCTATACTATTGCTGAGTGCAGTATCTGTGACTTTATCCATACAACAGACGCACATATAGTGTTATCTAGGTAGTGTAATATCATCTGTGGCACGGCGCAGCTTGCAAGCAATGTTTCGGAATTGGAACTGTGAGGGAGAGATTGTTAAGAAGTAATCACGGTTGGTAATCGGACGCAGAAAGGCTGAAACATTATTTAAACACCCGCCTCTTCTATGTTAACACAACACAGCCATAGTTAATGAAATAGGAACGTAGGCTGTCCTCGATTGTACAAGAGGCATTCACGCACCTTGTAATGATTTAGCTGCCATAGATTCTCGGAGGTGTATCCTCTGACGTACATAACGGTCATATTTAAACTTTCAGTGCCTATTGTTTGTATATAAAATGTACCTACGTTTGGAGGTCTCCGTGCCGGCCAAGGACTTCATATTCAGAGATACGATATAATATGTAAGTATATTTTGTATTCACATTAGATATTGGACTGTAAATTAGGTATGCGTCAAATGCCAAAGTCGCTAATTTATTTTTGTTACAAAATATAATCTATAAATATTTATTGAACGTCATTTGCCATCCTATTAAAAAGTATTATTACTAGATATATTATAGTAGAATACTGATGAGCTTGCTAGTAACTTTACTGTACGGGGCTTATCACAATTTGTTTGATTTCTTTTAAGATATCTTCTTAGTAGCTTCTTTCGTACCCCTATGCTAATGTTTATAGGACCTATCTTAGAAGTTAGATAATTCTCAATAATTATTAAATGGCTAGGAGGTTTGCTATATTTTCTATTTATCATCATGGATTAACTTTTGATTGAGATAAATTATAATAATGGATGCTGCCTACTACTTAATATTTAACTATGTAATACAATAAAGGAACAAAACTACACCCAATCACTTTATATAAAAAGGTTTCCACTCTTAGTACCTACAATTATTTATAGGTAAACTCATCATCAGCACCTAATTCAACAGTACCTATTAAGTATTCAAAAGCATATATGAAAAATGCAATTCACATAGTATGTACTATGTATATCATATCTCTGAAGGTTCGATTGAATGACTCGTCAGTATTAAAACAACCCTGTGGTATTACCTTGACGCTAAACATGCAATACTTTTTTATTGGGTACACTACATAAAAAGTCCGTAAAGATTTTTTTCTGAAAGCATAATTGAGAAAACCGTGTTTTATAAAATAATGTTTTCCTTCCTATATTTTCTGCTAAATTATCCATGGCAATATTTCCCTCCGTGTTTCTAGAATCAGAGAAGAATAGGTAGTACTTTTGGAGAAAAAACTTTTCGGATTTTTTGAGTGTTCCCCTATTTATTTTATTAGTAGTCGGATGATAGGATAAGGCGAAAATATCAATCTTGGTGTACCTAATAATATTGTACCGTTTAAACGTCAACTTTATTATATTTATATTATTTTAATTTTATTATTCTTCAATAAAATTATTTTTAATATAGACATAAGACTGATATAGGATTGCGTTTACATTATTTCGATGTTATTAGATACCTAGGTAGTAGCGATTCGTTGAAAAATATTTTTTATAACGGCACTATTTTGTTTCAATAAGTTTTTCAGCAATGCGTTTTTCGTGTGCTATTTAATGTAAATCTATTTATATGTATTGTACTTCAATGTTAGAATATGAGTGTATGATCGAGGGGAGACGAGTGGGATTGTGTAGGACTAAATAGTTAGATATTCAAATGTGATACCTGTGTAGTATCGGAGACAATGTGATTCCCCTGTAGACAGAACAGTCCATCGGTCAAGACAAAAGACCCCATTCAAAACTTTAAACGTAACGCGTTATATTGCGACAACCAGATATCATTGTCATTAAGATCCGAGTAGCATATTTACACACTCCGCAATGTCACCAGTTAACTCCAACCGTCTTGAATGGGGCCATCGTCTGGCCCTAAAGTACCTAGCCTTAAGTTGTGTAACATTCTGAATTCAATGTAATGCCATGGATCACTATATCAATCATGCTAGCAAACATTATATCTTGCAAATGATCGCACACAAATGTATCAATAGTTGTTAAGTTAAATTAGCTTTTGTGACGACATTGTGTTCTGTGATGCCATGCGCGTAACTTTTATATACGCCGTTGTTTTTACACCCACCATGTACATAAGTAATGAAATAAACTGTGTTTTCCCACCTCAAAACTGGTTTTAATATATCCGTAAAATTTGAGGATCTGCCGACCAGCGCTCGAAATTCAAAAATCGGCCCCATGGATGTGCATTAAGGCGATTCATACATAGCCAACTCGAATTGAAGCAATAATTAACCTTTTGAACGCCAAGAACACCTAAAGACGCGTGACTAGTCGTGCCCACAGCGCCATGGACAACTATAGGTGTTATGGCGTACGCTGTCAAAGTTGAGGCAAAGAGAATAAAGTGTATAGAGGCGGATTGTCAAAGTAAATTATGTAGCCACTGTAAATTTACTGCCATCTTTCGACAGAAGATTAAAACTGTTAGAATGCCATTTGAATTTGATCCTTATTCTTTCACTGATATGTGTCAATTTGTTAAATATTAAAATTAACGCCATCTACTCGACTGTAGGCCAAAGGTTATGGCGCCATCGCTCGAAAAGATTGCACCATACCGTTGGCCTACTCTCGAGTAGATGGCGTTAATATTAATATTTAACAAGTTAACACATATCAGTGAAAGAATAATGATCAAAGTCAAATGGCGTTCTAACAGTTTTAATATTCTGTTGAAAGATGGCAGTAAATGTACTGTAGCTTCATAATTTACCATGACAGTAACTCTCTATTTCAAATTTTCTTTGCTTTGAAGTAAGGTTTACATTAGCTCGCTTGCGCCCGAGACCTGGGCGAGTAAGTGACGTTTTTGTTTAGGTATGATGTAAACTGTAAAGCGTTCAAAAGGTTAAGACACCTGGTATCAGATGCAAGTGGGATGGTTGATATCACTCCGCAGTGTCAATGTGTGAATCGCCTAAGGGGCTGTCCATAAATTACGTCATCGATTTTTGACGATTTTTGACCCCCCCTCCCCCCTCCCCCCTATAATCATCCAAAAATCATGCTTCAAATGACCCCATTTCCTCCTACTTCATGCTACCGTCATCCGATGTCCAGACCCCCCCCCCTAATTTGAAATGACGTAATTTATGAATAGCCCCTAAGCGCCACTTGCACCATCCCACTAACCCGGGGTTAAGCGGTTAAACCGTTAACCCAGTGTCAAATTGTACTGGTAACCATGGTTAACTCGAGGTTTAACCGGTTAACCCCGGTTTAGTGGAATGGTGCAAGTGGCACTAAGCAGGCCAAACACTTTGCTTTTTACCGGACAGGCCTACCTTCATAGACCATTATATAAAGAGTACTCTAAAATGAGGAGTGTTATTTTAAAGTGAGAGGTACTGCAATGAGAGGGTCTATTTGGAACCTGTGGGTTTTATTAGGAGCTGTATGTTTAATAAGTTTCGAGTCTGATTGTTTTATACCATCGCAATATCGTGATATTTTTTTTGTGGTAGTCAGCAAACGAACAGACGAGCCGCCTGATGGGAAGCGGTCACCGTCGCCCATGGACATAAGCAACACGATACAAACTTAAACCTTATGATTCTCATAGTTCAATCTGCATTATAGTAAATGGAAGCATCCCTATCTCTTCAGAAAAGCGCAAGAAAATAACACCAACATTAAATTGACTTAATATATTGCATTCGTAATTGAATTTCACGTCGAAACAGGTATAATATGAAAACAACGAAATAAATAATTATTCTGTTGTGACGTATAGTATTGCATTCCGCCATAGAGAAATAAGTCAACTTAAAATACTCACTCTATACTCCATGAGTTTTTATCTATGTATGGAGGGCCCTTCGGCCGCGTACGCAACTGGAGCTTCGTAACCAGTTGCGATCGAAAACTTTTTCGGTCTTGTACGGAACCGGTTGCGATCAAAAACTATTTTCTTCTCATACGTAACCAGTAACGATCGAACATTTTTTGTTTTTGTACGAAACCTCTCGACCGTTCATGAAACCAGCAAAGACTTTCTTATTATAAACTTTAATGTACTAATAATGCACACGTTATACAGGTAATTAAGCCCGTTTAAGCTAACTCTGCACCGTGTTTGATAGCATATATTATGGAAGTATTATTTTAAACGTCATCATTGCATAGAAATTAAAAAAATCGCATCTTTATTATCTTACGTAAGAACTATGAAAACCCCCTCCCTCCCCCTTGTAAGAAAAAATGCGATTTTTCGACCCCCTTCCCCCCTAAATCGTCTTACGTAATAAATGAATGGCGCTCAAGTAGCTACTTCCGAGCCTCGCCCAACAATAACGTACTATTACCGATTTTTGGTCTAGGTAAATGTAAACATAATTGGTTATGTAAATATAAAAAGTTACATATGTCTAAAATTAATCTAGTATAAAGGTTAGTTTATGTGAAACATCGTCAAACACGGTGCAGAGTTAGCTTAAACGGGCTTAATTACCTGTATAACGTGTGCATTATTAGTACATTAAAATTTATAATAAGAAAGTCTTTGCTGGTTTTACGAACGGTCGAGAGGTTTCGTACAAAAACAAAAAATGTTCGATCGTAACTGGTTACGTATGAGAAGAAAATAGTTTTTGATCGCAATCGGTTTCGTACAAGACCGAAAAAGTATTCGATCGCAACTGGTTACGAAGCTCCGGTTGCGTACGCGGCCGAAGGGATGGAGGGAGCATTGTAAACTTACTTATTTTCCTCTATGATTCCGCGGACAGGGACAGATCTCTGCGTGGCTTTCTGCCCGAGATAAGACGTTGCCAAAGCAATCGACCGATCGGCTGTGCTCTTCAAAACTCTGTCTACACCATTTGTATGGGTGTCTGCTTGACTCTACAGTTGAGTACCTTTTCATTTTGTGCATTAAAGTTAAAATAAAAAATAATACTAGGTACATGATACACTGGAAAAAGAACTTGACGGGAAAAAAAGGCCTTTTGAGGTACACTTTCAACTATCTACATAGATAGATCGACTGATTTGGCACTTTAAAATAAATAATAACATAAATATTATAATACTATCTCGCCCAAGACTGACACTGATATATACAAAAAATTGAGAGTTGTTAATATTGAGTTAAACTTTAAAAATCTTTACAACTAAGTAACACTTCTCATTAAGCGTTTATACAAACAAATTGCAACCTTACGACCAATTTACAATGCAAAATACTGGCTTTGTACATTCAATATTGTATTATATATAACATACATAGCTATCCTTCTATGATATGAATAAGATAACCCATTTCTTTGGGGAAACTATCCCTTTACACTCACACTTAACTCATTAAGAACCTCGATTCGAGCCAATTTACTAACATATCTTCTATGGAAACTTAATATTATCCTTTTAGATAGACCGCTTTGCAATAAAGTAAATATTATATTAACATATGAAAATAATCTGAATTTACAACAACTTTACTGTTAGTTTTACTCTTCAAGTGCTCATTTAGTTCGACTTACAATCAGAATCAAATAATTCATAAACTGAGATTATTTACTTCTACAATTATGAGTGAATACTCGTATTCCAACAAATAGTTTGTTTACCGAATTTTAGCAATCTCATTCAATAATCTGTAAAGTTAATCAAACTAGCATGTCTTCAAAAACTGCTGTATTTTTCTTCCGCTATCTTTTTTTTGTAGCAGCAGATTTTCATAGATAATCAAACTCACTAAAACATAGACAATATTAACTATGTATAAGTAAACAATCATAACGAACGAAATGTTCACTCCGCATCCTTCTTGTCATTTAAAAACGTAAGTAAGCTCTTTTGAATTTAGTCAAAATTATGTATTTATTTACACTCAAGCATTATGCTACGACTAAAGATTTAATTACAATGGCGGAAATCTACCAATAATGCTGCTCTATTTTAAATAAGAGTTATTTCTTGTAGTTACCTCTTCCATACAATCGTATAGTTATAGTAAAAACTATGCCATTAGTGTTAAGTTTGAAAGATGGTGGTTAATACCAATACCACTTCAGCATTGTCGCGACATTTTGGTTTGACACTGGGTTCAGATATTTAGAATTAAGAATGAAGCTTTAAGATGAAATAATAGGGTAAGACTCGGTTTACGGCCACGGCCCAATCTTGCCCACTTAACAACATAGAAAACATTTATGCACAATGAATAGGCAATCTAGCACGTGGCTCTTATTTCAGTCTATGTAAGGCTTTATACTCCTGTTAAGAGATTACTTCGATGTGGCGGCTGCACGTGGTATACTAGTCGTGTCCTCAGTCCATGTATATTATATCCTCCTAAGGCCCAAGGTCCTACCTATAGTACTTATTCAGTTCGATGAAATTTAAATCATATTCAATTGGAACAGAGTCGCATTTGTTTTGTTTCGTTAAGTTTTCAAACAAAACCAAAATAAACTGTATTCTAAACTGAAGGTTCAAATTTCAGTGGCAAATTCTGAATTTTTCAATCGTATGGCTGGGCCTTAGGAGGATAAGAATCTTGGTATACATACTGTCAACACATCGCATGGTTGTCCTTTCATGAGCAACCTTCGTACCGCGTTAACGCCGCTAGAACGCTCATGCTAGCTATTTTGAACTTTACACCACTAGCGTTAGAGCTCACTTCACTGTAGCGGGTGCGCTGGCCGTAGCGCTTACTCCAGTACATGTCTGCAGCCGACGAGTTTACGTTGCTGGCCGTCCATGAAAATGCTCCGCATCGCGTCTAGCTTAATGCTAGCTAGTTTGAACCTTATACCAATATCGTTAAAGCTCACTTCACTGTGGCGGGTGCGCCGGCCGTAACAGGCGCGCGAGCACGTGCCTGCCGCCGACGAGTTTGAGTTGCTGGCCGTCCATGAGGACGCTCCGCACCGCGTTGACGGCGCTAGATGTCGCCACCGTGGCGTTCGCTCCCGCCTGCCATCAAATAATTTGCTGTAGTTGAACCGTTTTAAATAATTTCATTCAGTGAAGTGAATTATTCTCTTGATTGGGGAATGTTTATTTTACAAATGTATACTGTTTAAATCACAGTAATGCCAAGTTAAAGTTTTGTAAAAGTCAATCAAATGTGTATATTTTTTATAAACTAGCACCACACCAAACCCTAAAACTATTGAAACATCCGCTAAAATGCATTTACTCGATAAAGGATAACATTAAAATAGAAACTGAAATGCATAAAGCTCTAGAAAACTACTAAGAAATAAACAACCTAGAAAGATTTGTCCCCGTGCAAAAATAATAGGAAAACTATGGCAATCTGTTAATATTTTGAAAGGAAAATAAGAATTACAGCGAGCATTACAGGGATTCTGATGTAGAATCTTAAGCAGAACAATATAAAATCAGTCGATAAAGTCTAAAAAAAAAACAAAATCATTATCAACCAACATACTACTTTTAGCGTTGGCTGTAAAAGGAATAAAAATACCCATCACCAAAATGTTATTATACACCGTGTTTTTATTGAATTCCGTTAACTTCGGGGTATGGTTTAAGTACGTTTAAGAGAACTAAATGGCATAGTTAATTAAAAAAAAAATTTTTTTTGCTTTTTTTTTTGAAAATAAAAATAAGTTTAAAAATTAATTAAATGTAGCATATAGCGTTGTTGTAACACGGGAATTACATTTAAGAGCGCTCTTACAAGAAAAGTCGAAATAATGCAAAATTGATGATACTAGTCGACGAAATTCAGGACTTTGCGCTCATTATTAGAAACAATGAGTACTTGTTCCAGTAAAAGCGTCTTCTTATCTTTATAAATGTCGTTGTAAATATTAGAAAAAGGACTTATTAAATTAGTAATGATTTTTTTTCTGATGGTCGTTTCCGAAAAACCCCGTGAAGCACTGAATGGCGAGCTCTTATTTGGAAATGTTGAGAATTTTACTCTGCTAAACCTGGCTATTTTGTATTACTAATACCCTGTACTTTAGGCATATCAAACTATATTTTTCCTACATACCTTTGAGAAAGAGAAAATCAAAGTAAAACGAACTCGATTTTCTCTCAGAAACAAGTGTCAATTCCTACGAAAATCTACTTAATATCGAAGTCATTTTCATACTCAAGCAATCTGCAACGTTTGCTTATACTGTTGGTATACATTAGTGTTTATGAAATTCTACTATAATTTTTTGGCAATTTTTTGAAAACTACTCTATATTACCGATGACGCGCGCTGCGCCAGCTCAGTGCCGCGGCAGAGCTTGTAGAGGCAGGACGTGTGTCGGTCGGCTCCGCACATTTTCAACGGCGACGACGAGGTTTTTTATCATTGTGTGCGGCGGGCGCCGTGTAAAACGCTATACTGTGTGCGTGTAAACCGCAACGAGAGACTTTGATCCTAGCACCGTTTTTATAGTATTATCATTTATAATGGTACAGTTTAATAAACTACCGGACAGGATTAAAAATATTTGAAACGACCTGACATTCTATATGTATTTATTTGACTCAAGATAGTACTCAGGGTCTGATGATGGAGCCGGAAGGTGGGCACCGGTACCAATCAACCATGCCACTAAACCACTTTGTGTTTAGGCTCGTTTTATTCATCTCAACAAGATCTTTGACACAAGATAGTACTCAGGGTCTGATGATGGAGCCGGAAGGTGGTCACCGGTACCAATCAACCATGCAACTAAACCACTTCGTGTTTGGGCTCGTTTGATTCGGCTCAACAAGATCTTTGACTTAAGATAGTACTCAGGGTCTGATGATGGAGCCGGAAGGTGGTCACCAGTACCAATCAACAATGCAACTAAACCACTTCGTGTTTAGGCTCGTTTTATTCGTCTCAACAAGATCTTTGACTTAAGATAGTACTCAGGGTCTGATGATGGAGCCGGAAGGTGGTCACCGGTACCAATCAACCATGCAACTAAACCACTTCGTGTTTGGGCTCGTTTGATTCGTCTCAACAAGATCTTTGGCACAAGATAATACTCAGGGTCTGATGATGGAGCCGGAAGGTGGTCACCGGTACCAATCAACCATGCAACTAAACCACTTCGTGTTTAGGCTCGTTTGATTCGTCTCAACAAGATCTTTGACACAAGATAGTACTCAGGGTCTGATGATGGAGCCGGCAGGTGGTCACCGGTACCAATCAACCATGCCACTAAACCACTTCGTGTTTAGGCTCGTTTTATTCGTTTCTATAAGATCTTTGACACAAGATAGTACTCAGGGTCTGATGTTGGAGCCGGAAGGTGGTCACCGGTACCAATCAACCATGCAACTAAACCACTTCGTGTTTAGGCTCGTTTGATTCGTCTCAACAAGACCTTGGACACAAGATAGTACTCAGGATCTGATGATGGAGCTGGAAGGTGGCCACGGGTACCAGTCTACCATGTAACTGAACCACTTCGTGTTTGGGCTCGTTTGATTTGTCGCAACAAGATCTTTGACACAAGTTAGTACTCAGGGTCTGATGATGGAGCTGGACTGTGGCCACGGGTACCAGTCTACCATGTAACTGAACCACTTCGTGTTTGGGCTCATTTGATTCGTCGCAATAAGATGTTTGACACAAGATACTACTCAGGGTCTGATGATGGAGCTGATGATGATAGACAGGTACCCGTCGCCACCTTCGCGCTCCATCATCAGACCCTGAGTACTACCTTGTGTCAAAGATCTTGTTGAGATGAATAAAACGTGCCTAAACACGAAATGGTTTAGTTGCATGGTTGATTGGTACCGGTGACCACCTTCCGGCTCCAACATCAGACCCTGAGTACTATCTTGTGTCAAAGATCTTGTTGAAACGAATAAAACGAGCCTAAACACGAAGTGGTTTAGTTGCATGGTTGATTGGTACCGGTGACCACCTTCCAGCTCCATCATCAGACTCTGAGTATCACCTAGTGTCAAAGATCTTGTTGAGACGAATCAAACGATCCTAAACACGATGTGGTTTAGTTGCATGGTTGATTGGTAATGGTACCTTCCAGCTCCATCATCAGACCCTGAGTACTGTCTTGTGTCAAAGATCTTGTTAAGACGAATCAAACGAGCCCAAACACGAAGTTGTTTAGTTACATGATAGACTGGTACCCGTGGCCACCTTCCAGCTCCATCATCAGACCCTGTGTATCTTCAGTGTCAAAGATCTTGTTGAGACGAATCAAACGAGCCTAATCATGTTACTACATGGTTGATTGGTATCCGTGACCACCTTAATCATCATCAGATCCTCAGTACCAGTTCGTTTTTAAACCCTCGTTGATACAAACTTTACAACCTATAGGTACCAAATGCAATGACGAAACATGTAAATGAGCGAGTAGGTACCTATAATTTCTTTCGAGTAATATACCTTCATAAGTACAAGTATGGGGCTATTCATAAATTACGTCGTTTCAAATGGGAGGAGGGGGGGGGGGGGGGTCTGGACATCGGATGATGGTAACATGACGTAGGAGGAAACAGATTCATCCGAAGCTTGATTTTTGGATGATTTGAGGGGTGGGGGGGGGGTCAAAAATCGTCAAAAATAGATGACGTAATTTATGAACAGCCCCTATGTACATTTGCACTGCATTTAGTATTTTCGTACTTACCAAATAACAGTTTTAGAACTTTAAAAGTTAAGTACAGTTAGTGTTGTTATGGTTGATTTCAATATGCTTCGCGAAGGATCAAGAATGTTTAATCCATCATTGTAGTGCGAGTGTGGTAGAAGGGATCGGCGTACTGAGCTCGCACGGCCTGCCGCAGCGCGTAAAATACCTAAACTCGCTCAACGCCGAAATGTAATAGCGCTCTTAACTCAACCAAACAATTGGAATCTGTGAAATATCAATGTCATTTCGAACATCGATCGACCGAGATTGTACTTAAGTTTAGTAGCAAATGTATGAACTCATTCTAAACACTAATCAATATGTAAACCGGCCCTAAGGCAAGTGTACACGCTTGTAGAGGCCTTATAGGAAAAAAATAAATTATTGGTTATCTTCGAAATGGAGTTAATTAGAATATCGGTGTCTTTGAGAAAGTTACTTGATTTAAGCTCAGGAATGCACCCTTGAAATTAACGGAAATAAAAAAAACACGGTGTATGTTTAACAGCTCTCAAAAAGAGAGATTCTGAATTCAGATGTATGCTTCATTACTTTTTAGTTTGTTACGTATATAAACCGTTTTATCCTTTGTTATAAAAGTAAAAATCGGTACTATTGGTTACAACCATTTCGCCCTAAATTCAAATTAACATAAACTCTATGCATGCTATATATTCTTGCATAAGAAAATCATTCAAACATGCTTAGAGTCAAAATTCACCTGCTGAATTTTAATTCCTTGGGGAAATTTAACTTGTTGTATTGGATTGACCTAGAATGTAATTTTAGAGCTATTATAATTTGTCTGCATTATGTTTTACAAAATTTCATATAAATTGTCTTAATATATTGTCTGAACCCCGGCGGACTACAACTCTTCTCGCTGAATTTTCTTTACATCTCGTATACCGGAACGTGGATCCGTGCAGTAAGTATTGAATTCTAATGAATTAGAACTGAATACTTATTAAGTTGGATCCGTATTCCGGCATATGAAAGATTATACCATGGTTTGGACTTTTGTGACGAAAATTCTATAACTGACGTTGCATCATAGTGTACGGCCTTAGGCCCAGTTGCAACAACCACATTTAACAGACTGATTAACGTCAAACAGCAGTGAAGTATGACATGTTTTTTTTTTTTGTTTTTTTTTTTGTTTTTAGGGGACATCTTACACAGATCAAACCTAGCCCCAAACTAAGCAAAGCTTGTACTATGGGTACTAGGCGACGATATACATACTTGTATAGATAAATACATACTTATATACATAGAAAACAACCATGACTCAGGAACAAATATTAGTGTTCATCACACAAATAAATGCCCTTACTGGGATTCGAACCCAGGACCATCGGCTTAGCAGACAGGGTCACTATCCACTAGACCAGACCGGTCGTCCCATACAAATCAATTTAGCGAACGCTATAACGGTGACAGACGGTTTGGTGCAACCGATCCTGAGGCGAGCGACCAGCGGAGTGTTCGGCGGGGGTGCAGCGTTGCGTTACGGCCCGGCCACGAGGATGGAGTGAGACGCAGCGATCCGATCTTTCGTTCCCACCTATGGCCGCCGCTCGCCGCTGCCGCCGCCGCGCTTTCGTGGCCGGGCCGTCAAGCTGCCACGGAATTTGAGCCACGTGCACTCCACACACATATGTTTGCACTTGTTTAACATGGTCGCCGCGCTCGACGCCCCGCTGATCGTCGTCACACGAGCGTTAATTCAGTTTGCACCCATAATTATATGATTGATTGACTAAAGGGGTCCACACAGTACATACAATTAAAACAGATTTTATATTATTGTAAATCATTACACACGATGGGGGTTCTTAAGGGGCCCACTGATTACCAATTCGCCGGACGATATCAGCCTGTCAGTTGTTCGGAGATGTCAATTTTTGCGTTTAACTGTTGCAGTCCGTACAAATAAAATACAACATATAACAACATACAAGTAAATTTGTAGTACATACCTGTTGCAATTTTAACAACGGCGCCGAAGCAGTGGACGTTGTAACTGATTGCGAGCCTGAAATGATTTATTACCATCATAATATGTTATTATATCCTTTTAAGTCGTTCATTGCGAGAGTTTTTAGTACACAACTAAAGTAGTTATTTGTGTATTTTTTTATATTGTATTTAGAGAAAAATAACCGAGAAAAGTGGTGCTGTCTTGTGTCGGAGGCCGTCTCATTTTGGGTCGCCGAGCCAATGGAGTAAGTATTTAGAAAATTACCTATCGTTTGTAAGACTCACCAATATTACTTAATACTATAGTTTGTGAGGAACCCGCGGCGCCGCTCGACGTCACTCGTATAGTGCTGCCGTCGCTTTGCTGTCGGAAACCGAATAACGTTAAGTATATGTAAATCGTGTTATAAATAGTAGATTGTACAACAAGGGTATAAAGTGACTCATTTTCACCCGAGGCAATTTTTTATATAGTAGACGAGGGTAAAAATGGACATTTATGCCCTTGTTGTACACTCTGCTGATTGCGAGGAAAATATACAAAAAATCAAATACTTTTAGGTTACTTTAACGTATTTATTCAAGACTCGGGAGAGCGCCGGTCGGGGGCGCGCCGGCAGGGCTGGCAGTTTGTATGGCAGAATTTGGACTTTATTGCTAAGCCAATAAGGGTCGTAATAGATGATTTTACTTTATGCTCTAGAGCATAAAATGCGATTTTATGTCGTCTACGCACGACATAAAGGTGCACTTTTTGCGCACGAGAAGTGAAAAAAATTAAGACGCTAATAGAACTGAACACGACTAGCGTAAAAATAATTGCCGTTTTTAGCATACGGCTACCGTTCGTCGCCGTCACCGCCGCGCGAGGTCGGGGCCGGGCCGGAACGATCGTTTGTAAATTGTAGGTATTTTTTACCGCAACGGTACAACACCTGGTAGATTCGGGAGGGTGTCGCAGCACGACAGCCCGCGCGGCAGCATTAGGTATATAAGTATATACCTGCAGGATGATGTTGTGGAGCGGCTTGGCGGCGGTGAGCAGCAGCGGGCGCGCTAGGCGGGGGGTGGGGGCGGGGGTGGCGGCAGCAGGGGCAGGCGCGGGCGCGGGCGCCAGCACGCGCACGACAGCCCGCACGGCAGCATTAGGTATATAAGTATATACCTGCAGGATGATGTTGTGGAGCGGCTTGGCGGCGGTGAGCAGCAGCGGGCGCGCTAGGCGGGGGGTGGGGGCGGGGGTGGCGGCAGCAGGGGCAGGCGCGGGCGCGGGCGCCAGCACGCGCACGACAGCCCGCACGGCAGCATTAGGTATATAAGTATATACCTGCAGGATGATGTTGTGGAGCGGCTTGGCGGCGGTGAGCAGCAGCGGGCGCGCTAGGCGGGGGGTGGGGGCGGGGGTGGCGGCAGCAGGGGCAGGCGCGGGCGCGGGCGCCAGCACGCGCACGACAGCCCGCACGGCAGCATTAGGTATATAAGTATATACCTGCAGGATGATGTTGTGGAGCGGCTTGGCGGCGGTGAGCAGCAGCGGGCGCGCTAGGCGGGGGGTGGGGGCGGGGGTGGCGGCAGCAGGGGCAGGCGCGGGCGCGGGCGCCAGCACGCGCACGACAGCCCGCACGGCAGCATTAGGTATATAAGTATATACCTGCAGGATGATGTTGTGGAGCGGCTTGGCGGCGGTGAGCAGCAGCGGGCGCGCTAGGCGGGGGGTGGGGGCGGGGGTGGCGGCAGCAGGGGCAGGCGCGGGCGCGGGCGCCAGCACGCGCACGACAGCCCGCACGGCAGCATTAGGTATATAAGTATATACCTGCAGGATGATGTTGTGGAGCGGCTTGGCGGCGGTGAGCAGCAGCGGGCGCGCTAGGCGGGGGGTGGGGGCGGGGGTGGCGGCAGCAGGGGCAGGCGCGGGCGCGGGCGCCAGCACGCGCACGACAGCCCGCACGGCAGCATTAGGTATATAAGTATATACCTGCAGGATGATGTTGTGGAGCGGCTTGGCGGCGGTGAGCAGCAGCGGGCGCGCTAGGCGGGGGGTGGGGGCGGGGGTGGCGGCAGCAGGGGCAGGCGCGGGCGCGGGCGCCAGCACGCGCACGACAGCCCGCACGGCAGCATTAGGTATATAAGTATATACCTGCAGGATGATGTTGTGGAGCGGCTTGGCGGCGGTGAGCAGCAGCGGGCGCGCTAGGCGGGGGGTGGGGCTGGCAGCAGCAGGGGCAGGCGCGGGCGCGGGCGCCAGCACGCGCACGACAGCCCGCACGGCAGCATTAGGTATATAAGTATATACCTGCAGGATGATGTTGTGGAGCGGCTTGGCGGCGGTGAGCAGCAGCGGGCGCGCTAGGCGGGGGGTGGGGCTGGCAGCAGCAGGGGCAGGCGCGGGCGCGGGCGCCAGCACGCGCACGACAGCCCGCACGGCAGCATTAGGTATATAAGTATATACCTGCAGGATGATGTTGTGGAGCGGCTTGGCGGCGGTGAGCAGCAGCGGGCGCGCTAGGCGGGGGGTGGGGGCGGGGGTGGCGGCAGCAGGGGCAGGCGCGGGCGCGGGCGCCAGCACGCGCACGACAGCCCGCACGGCAGCATTAGGTATATAAGTATATACCTGCAGGATGATGTTGTGGAGCGGCTTGGCGGCGGTGAGCAGCAGCGGGCGCGCTAGGCGGGGGGTGGGGCTGGCAGCAGCAGGGGCAGGCGCATGCGCAGGCGCCGGCGCGGGCGCGGGCGCCAGCACGCGCACGGCGGCGCGCGCGCGGGCCTGCACCATGCGCGCGCCCACCATGCTCTCCAGCGAGATCATCTGCCCCTGCAAATGTACAACGCTTTTATATTTACACTAGCGACCCGCCCGGCGTAGCACGGGTTAACTAATTATATACCTAAACCTTCCTCGAGAATCACTCTATTGATAGATGAAAACCGCATGAAAATCCGTTCAGTAGTTTTTGAGTTTATCGCGAACAAACACACAGACAGAGGCAGCGGGAGACTTTGTTTTATAAGGTGTAGTGGTTGTGCTGGAGAAAATTCAAAATCACTATAACGACATAAATATTTTGAACTACGGCATATGTGACTCCTAATAGACACTAGTGGCTCTGTGAGCTGTAGACCTCGCGAGCAGAGTTTAAAACTGAATAAATGTATGGTTCCGTTGTTTTGAAGAATTTAGAGAATCTAATTTGACCATAAAAACTTAACTATCAATTGCTTACAAAATTCGGGAATTGGTTTAGATATGCGACCTGTAGAGTAGAACATATGGACATACGAAACAATTTTTGGCTAACAGGCCAATTCAAATTACACTGATATCAGAAAGACATCTATCTAACTGATGTCATTTAGTTATCGTGCATTTCACTCGTTCTTGTCCGTACATGTATTGGCGCAAGCGAGACGCTCGATGACTACTAAATAACATGATAAAAATATCATCCCGATGTCAGTGTACGGTCGATGCCCCTTAAGTATACACGTCGCCATACTAATTGTATAGAAAAGTGGATAGAGTTAGACCAAGAAAAGTCTGCAGAGATTTTGACAGCACACGCAGTTCCAATGTTATTTGTGCCAGTGTCAAAATCTCTGCAGACTTTTCTTGGTCTAACTCTACTTATGTTAGGAAACCAACATTACCTTTGAATTAACCTGTAAACTGCAACTAAGAAGCTTCGTGCGCGAGTGTGGCCCATAATTTCCGAAAATCATTTTTTCTTCGAGGCAATTACTCCGTTCTCATATTTTGCGTTGCCCATAATTTCCCGAAATCATTCATTCTCGGTAGCAATTACTCCGTTCCCATATTTTCCCAATGGTTTTCTTCCGCAATCGCCTATTTTTAATATTTTTAAATTAATCTTTTCCTTATAGGTTTCGTTCTTTTAAATATCTAGGATAATATTTTCTTGTTACTGTATGTTAATAGTGTAGTAATTATATTTGTTACTTGTAGGTATTTCACATACAATAAATATCAAAAACACTAAAATTAAAACATAATCTACAAAACTACAAGTAAAAAACCAAACGCTGTCAGCCAATAACTCTAACCTACCTATCTCTGGGAGCAGATTCGTTTTTAGGGTCATCAAAAAAAAATAACCCTAACCTACCTATCTCTGGGAGCAGTTTCGTTGTTAGGGTCATCAAAAAAAAAATAACCCTAACCTACCTATCTCTGGGAGCAGTTTCGTTTTTAGGGTCATCAAAAAAAATAAGCCTAACCTACCTATTTGAAAAAAACCTGGTTATTTTTACCACTAGCATTAAAAAAAAGAGAAAATATGGAGATAGAGAATATTTAGTTAGTGAAAAAAAAACCTACTGGTTATTTTAACTACTGGGATTAAAAAGAAAAGGGAATAAATTGAGAAAAGGAAAATTTAGTTTATGAAAAAATGTACACGAAAAATTAAATAAAGCGAAGAAATTCCACTGGGAAAAAATGAAAACGGAGTAATTGCCTCGAAGAAAAAATGATTTGCGGAAATTATGGGCCATTTTAGCGAGGCGATCCAAATTAAAAGGCTCAAAGTCTAACTAACATTATTGTTAGTTAGACTTTGAGCCCGGGAAAGCGCAACGTACGAGCAACCTACAGCTAGTTCCCTGAGCCCAAGGTCGACCACTACCCTAGGCAATGTTAACCCCTGCGATTTATGGATGGTGACCGCCCATGCTATAAACGTAAGTGGAAATTGACTCCTGGAACAGCCATGCCCTTGAACTAAAATCGCTAAAAAAAATTTCAAACAAAAACTCAAACGAATACGCTTACCTCGCGCTTCGCGCTCGCTTGATCAATCAGCAATATGATGATTAAGTGCAAAACATAAATAAAAAAATTTGCATTTACTGGGGATCGAACCGGGCACCTATCCCATATCCTTGCTTGTAAGCGTCTTTCCAACTGCGCTATGATAGCATTTAGATGAGCTGACGAAATTTGGTTACTTATTCTCGAGTAAGAATTTAAATATCTAATCTAAAGAGAATAAAATGTATAGGTGGCAGCACAGGAGCCGTCAGATCAGTTTGGCGCGAAGCGTAGATATGTAGTTTATGATTCCGATGTAGCCCACGAGATGGCAGAACCTACTATGCACAAGGAAACGTACTTACGAGAACGGTAGATGGTAGCACTTGCTTTGGCAATGTACATGTGCACATATGTTTTCGATTCAGGCCACAAGATGGCAGGCCCTCCAACGCGCACGGTCCCTATAGTGGGCGCGCGTGAACTATAGGGGGTAGCATAGGAGCCGTCAGATTTTTGGCGTGAGGCGTAAATGTGACGTTTATGCTTCCGATGTAGTCCACAAGATGACAGAACCTACTATGCATAAGGAAACGTACCTACAAGAACGGTAGATGGTAGAACTTGTTTTGGCAATGTACATGTTTCCGATTCAGGCCACAAGATGGCAGACCCTCCAACGCGCACGGTCCCTATATGTAGTAGAGTGTTATTGTCATACTAAATTTTGTAGTCACAGTAAATTTACTGCCATCTTTCGATACAGGATTAAAATGAAAATGAAAAAAAAATCAATAAATGTATATATGTATGGATAAATGATATTTTTATTTTTAGAACGCCATATGATTTTGACCCATGTTCTTTTACTGATATGAGTAAAAATTGTTATTATAAAATGGTGTCGCCATCTAGACGAGCATAGGCCAAAGGTATGGCGCCGTATATTCAAGAATCAAATTTTCTTTAAAGCGCAAAAAGCCATCATCTCTTGCAAAAAATAAACGAATGCGCTTAGCCCGCGCTTGATAAATAAAAAATACGATTTTTTTATTTTTTTCAAAATAAAAAAATAAAATAAAAAACAACAATTGATACGAAATTTAAGTATAAAAAAATACAAAAAGTTATGTAGCAGCATACAATTACTGGGGATGGAACCAGGGACCTCCCTATGCAAACAAAAAAGCGAACGTTTGCAAAATGCGCCATGATAGTTCTTACTAAAGCTGACGAAATTTAGCTACTCATTCTCAAGTAAAAACTAAATATCTAAATACCGCCGAAACCAGAGATACAAATTTTCTGAATTTTTGGCCATTTAATCTATAAACATATATCAAAAAGAAAAAACTCTTATGATATCGATACGACTATTTGTTTAGGCGACAGGTATCACGACTCCGCCATTTTTTTAAATTTCCAAAAACCGGATTGACAAAAAAATTTTATTTAGTCATAGAATCTGGTCACAAAATTTCATGAGAATCGGTTAAGAATTGCGACCTGTAGAGGAGAACATCCGGACATACGAAAGCAAAATGCCCGAGTCAAAACGTAGACCTTCGCTTCGCTTCGGTCAATAAAATAAAACCATTAATTTAATTATATTAGGGAATAAAAAAGGACGATAATAGCTAATAACCTCTCGTAAACTTTTTAAATTAAATTTACAAATAATTAACTGTACCTGAGCATTAGTAAGTAGTTTGGCTCTAATTGGTTGCGCGGACTTGTCGCCGGCCGCCTGACCACGCACAACCTAAAAAAGAAATAGAAAAAAAAGTAAAAAAACAGATCTAAACTCTAAAATATAATTACAGCGTCAATTTACACGCTTGGACGTCTGATTTGCGGTCTGACCATTAGGACCGTTGAAAAACTGGAGCATTTGACCAAAAAGCTGAACTATCTAATCGCTTAGTGGTTAAAAGGTCTGAATTACCTGCGCCATGGACTTCGGCGTCTGACTCGCCAACTGCACCGTCTGACCGCTAGCCAGCTGCAGTGTCTGGCCGGAAAGCTGCACCGTCTGACCACTGGGTAGCTGAAGCGTTTGACCGGAAAGCTGAACAGTCTGACCGCTCGGTAGTTGGAGCGTCTGGCCAGCTAATTGCACTGTCTGGGAACCTAAGAAAACAGAATAGGGGATATTACTGCAATGTTCTGCCGCCAGAGTGACGACTCTAGTAAATTCATAGACTAACTTATACATACTGTGCCTTAAACTGTTTTTTGACAAGTTTTCACAGACAACAAAATATGACATTGATGCATCAAGGCGGTTTGTTAACAAGGATCTACTGCTAAACACGAAAATCGAAATTTAGTTATCTGCCTCTTTATCGCTCGAATATGCAAGAGTGATAGAGAGGCAGAAACCGAACTTTCGATTGTCGTGTTTCACGGTAGGCCATGTGATTGACGTAGTGACGCATGATGTGTCATTGATGTTTGTTTACTGTATGTGCTAGTTGTGCCACCTACACGGAGCTTTACCTAACATTCCCTATTAAAATGTCCATTATGTTAATTACATTGGAATAAATATCAATGTCTTGTGTCTGTTTACGGTCGATCACTCGTTCGATCAATTATTTATCTAACAGTGAAATTGTGCCTAAGGCTGGTATTCCACCTGTCCAATTTCTTGGTCCAATGTGCAATTACGTCTCACTCTCTCAATACTCATTAGACAAAGATATTGGACAGATGGAATACCACTTTAAGGCAGTAAAAGTGAATTAAGATTTAGAGGTTACTAGTGTCAAAACAGACTGTCAAAAATTATAATAAGTTACCTAGTTGTAAGCTCTGGCTGGTGAGTACGTTCTGACCGGCCAGTTGTACAGTCTGAAGGTTTCTGCCGGCGAGTTGGACCGTTTGACCGCTTGGTAGTTGCACCGTTTGCGTTGGGAGAACTCCCGGGGCGGCCACCTGCAACAAAGCATTTCACGTGCAAGCAATACAAATAAACTTAGATACAAAGAGGGCTGGCCAGTATTTTGCTCAACGCATTAGCATTGCCATTCAACGTGGCAATGCGGCCAGCCTTCTGGTCACACTGCCCATCGGCAGTGACTTGGAGGACGTTTTTTTATTTATAGGCCTTTTATTTTAAGTTTATTTATAGATAGTTTGTATTATTATTTTTAAGTTTATTTAATGTTTTATGTTTAATTAATTGTGTTATAATACTTATAATAAACTTCTATAAAATATCAATATAGGGCCACACACTATTCTAATGCTATGTTACATGTGTGAGTGCACGGTCGGTCATTGTGTTGATTCAGAATCTGAATAAGACAACAGCGTTAATTCCAAGTTTAAATTCAAATACAGTCCCTCAAGGACACTTTGACAGATATGGTACATAAGTGACAAAGGCTAACTAGATGTTTTAATATAAGTAGCACCACGCCGATGATAATCAGAGGGGGTTTGATAGCGGTGTCTGAGCATGCTTAAAAGCATATTTCACTAGCAGGATCCAAGAGATAAAGAACCAGTAAACGGTTTTCGAGTAAAGTTGCACTTCAACAGCAGCTTCTCTAGTATGAAAGGAATATAAACTGAAGCATTTTTCTAAGTTTTTTACGGAAGAAACATACTTGAACACTCTTAACGGCATGTTGCGCGAGCTGCACGCTCTGGCCGGCCAGGTGAACGGTCTGCCCCGTCAGCTGCACGGTGGAGGCCGGCACGGGCTTAGGCGCGCGAGCTGGCAACAGGCTGGTCAGCTGCAGTCCTAGTTGCCAGCTGCACGGGCTGCCCGCCGGTGAGGTGGACGGTTTGAGGCTTCATTCTAAGTTTTTCATTGAATCATACCTGAACGCTCTTAACGGCGTGTTGCGCGAGCTGCACGCTCTGGCCGGCCAGGTGCACGGTCTGCCCCGTCAGCTGCACGGTGGAAGCCGGCACGGGCTTAGGCGCGCGAGCTGGCAACAGGCTGGTCAGCTGCAGCGTCCTAGTTGCCAGCTGCACGGGCTGCCCGCCGGGCAGGTGCACGGTTTGGTTGGCCGCTAGTTGCAGAGTGCGGCCGCCGGCGAGGTGGACGGTGCGCGTGCCGGCGGTGGCCGCGCTGGTGGAGCTGAGGGCTACGGTCGTCATGGGGGAACTCTGTAAGGGGGATACATTGTTAGTAAGTATTCAAAAAAACAGGACAAGTGCGAGTCGGAGGGTGTCGTACTTATTAGTATTCGTTGTTATAGCGGCAACAGAAATACATCATCTGTGAAAATTTCAACTGTCTAGCTATCACGGTTCATGCACGATACAGCCTGGTGACAGACAGACGGATAGACGGACAGTGGAGTCTTAGTAATTGGTCCCGTTTTTACCCTTTGAGTACGGAACCCTAAAAATAACTAATTACTCAATTGTCAAATATTTAACTTTTGAAAAATGAAATGATAACTTTACTGCAAAAAAATTCTTAGCATTTTTTATAAAATATGAAATGAAATGAGTAAACAATATTTTACGGGGTTACCTGCGCGATAGTCGTAATGGAGCTGGTATTTGGCACAGAAGTCCGTTTCTTCGACGTCGTCGGGGTGGCTGTAAGTAACAATGAGTAATACAATACAAAACTCTTTATTGCACACCTCACATACTCGTAACTTACAATAAATAACAACAGGCGGTCTTATCGCTTAAAAGCGATCTCTTCCAGACAACCAAGAAATTTGTAGACGATAAGTAAGGAGACGGACACACTTCGAAAACGCATAGATCCGAAACTAGATTGCGACTGATTACTTTAGCAGCAAACGTAGCTAATCGTATAACTTATGTACATTCGAGTTCATAAATATGTACACATTTTTTCACCTTATTGCAATGGATTAAGGTAAAGAGTTACATACATATTTATGAAGTCGACTGTAGACGATAGGCCCACCTTGGTGCAGCAGGGCGCGCGGGGAGATGAGCGACTTGCTGGCGCCGGCCGCCGGGCTCAGCACGCGCACCACGCCGCGCCGGCTGCCGGCCGGCTGTATGGAACACATTGGAACATTAGGTTATATCAAACAGCGCGGCTTATTAAGAGCGCTCTTACAAGAAAAGTCGAAATAATGCAAAATTGATGATACTAGTCGACGAAATTCAGGACTTTGCGCTCATTATTAGAAACAATGAGTGCTTGTTCCAGTAAAAGCGTCTTCTTATCTTTATAAATATCGTTGTAAATATTAGAAAAAGGACTTATTAAATTAGTAATGATTTTTTTTCTGATGGTCGTTTCCGAAAAACCCCGTGAAGCACTGAATGGCGAGCTCTTATTTGGAAATGTTGAGAATTTTACTCTGCTAAACCTGGCTATTTTGTATTACTAATACCCTGTACTTTAGGCATATCAAACTATATTTTTCCTACATACCTTTGAGAAAGAGAAAATCAAAGTAAAACGAACTCGATTTTCTCTCCGAAACAAGTGTCAATTCCTACGAAAATCTACTTAATATCGAAGTCATTTTCATACTCAAGCAATCTGCAACGTTTGCTTATACTGTTGGTATACATTAGTGTTTATGAAATTCTACTATAATTTTTTGGCAATTTTTTGAAAACTACTCTATATTACCGATGACGCGCGCTGCGCCAGCTCAGTGCCGCGGCAGAGTTTGTAGAGGCAGGACGTGTGTCGGTCGGCTCCGCACATTTTCAACGGCGACGACGAGGTTTTTTATCATTGTGTGCGGCGGGCGCCGTGTAAAACGCTATACTGTGTGCGTGTAAACCGCAACGAGAGACTTTGATCCTAGCACTGTTTTTATAGTATTATAATTTATAATGGTACTTACAGTTTAATAAACTACCGCACATGATTAAAAATATTTGAAACGACCTGACATTCTATATGTATTTATTTGACTCAAGATAGTACTCAGGGTCTGATGATGGAGCCGGAAGGTGGTCACCGGTAACAATCAACCATGTAACTAAACCACTTCGTGTTTAGGCTCGTTTTATTCATCTCAACAAGATCTTTGACACAAGATAGTACTCAGGGTTTGATGATGGAGCCGGAAGGTGGTCACCGGTACCAATCAACCATGCAACTAAACCACTTCGTGTTTGGGCTCGTTTGATTCGGCTCAACAAGATCTTTGACTTAAGATAGTACTCAGGGTCTGATGATGGAGCCGGAAGGTGGTCACCAGTACCAAATTACCAATCAACCATGCAACTAAACCACTTCGTGTTTAGGCTCGTTTTATTCGTCTCAACAAGATCTTTGACACAAGATAGTACTCAGGGTCTGATGATGGAGCCGGAAGGTGGTCACCGGTACCAATCAACCATGCAACTAAACCACTTCGTGTTTAGGCTCGTTTTATTCATCTCAACAAGATCTTTGACACAAGATAGTACTCAGGGTCTGATGATGGAGCCGGAAGGTGGTCACCGGTACCAATCAACCATGCAACTAAACCACTTCGTGTTTGGGCTCGTTTGATTCGGCTCAACAAGATCTTTGACTTAAGATAGTACTCAGGGTCTGATGATGGAGCCGGAAGGTGGTCACCAGTACCAATCAACAATGCAACTAAACCACTTCGTGTTTAGGCTCGTTTTATTCGTCTCAACAAGATCTTTGACTTAAGATAGTACTCAGGGTCTGATGATGGAGCCGGAAGGTGGTCAACGGTACCAATCAACCATGCAACTAAACCACTTCGTGTTTGGGCTCGTTTGATTCGTCTCAACAAGATCTTTGGCACAAGATAATACTCAGGGTCTGATGATGGAGCCGGAAGGTGGTCACCGGTACCAATCAACCATGCAACTAAACCACTTCGTGTTTAGGCTCGTTTGATTCGTCTCAACAAGATCTTTGACACAAGATAGTACTCAGGGTCTGATGATCGAGCCGGAAGGTGGTCACCGGTACCAATCAACCATGCAACTAAACCACTTCGTGTTTGGGCTCGTTTGATTCGTCTCAACAAGATCTTTGGCACAAGATAATACTCAGGGTCTGATGATGGAGCCGGAAGGTGGTCACCGGTACCAATCAACCATGCAACTAAACCACTTCGTGTTTAGGCTCGTTTGATTCATCTCAACAAGATCTTTGACACAAGATAGTACTCAGGGTCTGATGATCGAGCCGGAAGGTGGTCACCGGTACCAATCAACCATGCAACTAAACCACTTCGTGTTTGGGCTCGTTTGATTCGTCTCAACAAGATCTTTGGCACAAGATAATACTCAGGGTCTGATGATGGAGCCGGAAGGTGGTCACCGGTACCAATCAACCATGCAACTAAACCACTTCGTGTTTAGGCTCGTTTGATTCATCTCAACAAGATCTTTGACACAAGATAGTACTCAGGGTCTGATGATCGAGCCGGAAGGTGGTCACCGGTACCAATCAACCATGCAACTAAACCACTTCGTGTTTGGGCTCGTTTGATTCGTCTCAAGAAGATCTTTGGCACAAGATAATACTCAGGGTCTGATGATGGAGCCGGAAGGTGGTCACCGGTACCAATCAACCATGCAACTAAACCACTTCGTGTTTAGGCTCGTTTGATTCGTCTCAACAAGATCTTTGACACAAGATAGTACTCAGGGTCTGATGATGGAGCCGGCAGGTGGTCACCGGTACCAATCAACCATGCCACTAAACCACTTCGTGTTTAGGCTCGTTTTATTCGTTTCTATAAGATCTTTGACACAAGATAGTACTCAGGGTCTGATGATGGAGCCGGCAGGTGGTCACCGGTACCAATCAACCATGCCACTAAACCACTTCGTGTTTAGGCTCGTTTGATTCGTCTCAACAAGACCTTGGACACAAGATAGTACTCAGGATCTGATGATGGAGCTGGAAGGTGGCCACGGGTACCAGTCTACCATGTAACTGAACCACTTCGTGTTTGGGCTCGTTTGGTTTGTCGCAACAAGATCTTTGACACAAGGTAGTACTGAGGGTCTGATGATGGATCCGGAAGGTGGTGACCGGTACCAATCAACCATGCAACTAAACCACTTCGTGTTTGGCTTCGTTCGATTCGTCGCAACAAGATCTTTGACACAAGTTAGTACTCAGGGTCTGATGATGGAGCTGGACTGTGGCCACGGGTACCAGTCTACCATGTAACTGAACCACTTCGTGTTTGGGCTCGTTTGATTTGTCGCAACAAGATCTTTGACACAAGGTAGTACTGAGGGTCTGATGATGGATCCGGAAGGTGGTCACCGGTACCAATCAACCATGCAATTAAACCACTTCGTGTTTGGCTTCGTTCGATTCGTCGCAACAAGATCTTTGACACAAGTTAGTACTCAGGGTCTGATGATGGAGCTGGACTGTGGCCACGGGTACCAGTCTACCATGTAACTGAACCACTTCGTGTTTGGGCTCGTTTGATTCGTCGCAATAAGATGTTTGACATAAGATACTACTCAGGATCTGATGATGGAGCTGATGATGATAGACAGGTACCCGTCGCCACCTTCGCGCTCCATCATCAGACCCTGAGTACTACCTTGTGTCAAAGATCTTGTTGAGATGAATAAAACGTGCCTAAACACGAAGTGGTTTAGTTGAATGGTTGATTGGTACCGGTGACCACCTTCCGGCTCCAACATCAGACCCTGAGTACTATCTTGTGTCAAAGATCTTGTTGAAACGAATAAAACGAGCCTAAATACGAAGTGGTTTAGTTGCATGCTTGATTGGTACCGGTGACCACCTTCCAGCTCCATCATCAGACTCTGAGTATCACCTAGTGTCAAAGGTCTTGTTGAGACGAATCAAACGATCCTAAACACGATGTGGTTTAGTTGCATAGTTGCATGGTTGATTGGTAATGGTACCTTCCAGCTCCATCATCAGACCCTGAGTACTGTCTTGTGTCAAAGATCTTGTTGAGATGAATCAAACGAGCCCAAACACGAAGTTGTTTAGTTACATGATAGACTGGTACCCGTGGCCACCTTCCAGCTCCATCATCAGACCCTGTGTATCTTCAGTGTCAAAGATCTTGTTGAGACGAATCAAACGAGCCTAATCATGTTACTACATGGTTGATTGGTATCCGTGACCACCTTAATCATCATCAGATCCTCAGTACCAGTTCATTTTTAAACCCTCGTTGATACAAACTTTACAACCTATAGGTACCAAATGCAATGACGAAACATGTAAATAAGCGAGTAGGTACCTATAATTTCTTTCGAGTAATATACCTTCATAAGTACGAGTATGGGGCTATTCATAAATTACGTCGTTTCAAATGGGAGGAGAGGGGGGGGGGGGGTCTGGACATCGGATGATGGTAACATGACGTAGGAGGAAACAGATTCATCCGAAGCTTGATTTTTGGATGATTTGAGGGGTGGGGGGGGGGGGGTCAAAAATCGTCAAAAATAGATGACGTAATTTATGAACAGCCCCTATGTACATTTGCACTGCATTTAGTATTTTCGTACTTACCAAATAACAGTTTTAGAACTTTAAAAGTTAAGTACAGTTAGTGTTGTTATGGTTGATTTCAATATGCTTCGCGAAGGATCAAGAATGTTTAATCCATCATTGTAGTGCGAGTGTGGTAGAAGGGATCGGCATACTGAGCTCGCACGGCCTGCCGCAGCGCGTAAAATACCTAAACTCGCTCAACGCCGAAATGTAATAGCGCTCTTAAAGTCAAAGGCATTTCAACCATCTGCACAGTAGTTAAGGTTGGCGAAATATAAAGTGAGCCGATCTCTCCAACAAGTTTGAACAAGATTGGCTCACTTTATATTTGCTTAACTTTACATTTGATGTTTAAATCAGAAGGCCAATGGCCACGAACGATCGGCACCGGGCAACTACGTATAGATTGTACCCACAGAATGTAAATTAACTGCGAAGATGACCAGAGACCCCATAAACTCACAAGCGCCGTAACAAGCATCTACAACAGATGATGTTGCCAATGATGATAAGAATTAACATAACTTTTAAGCTATTTCCCCTTGTCGTCGTATAAATATTAATAAACAAAACTACTAACCTGTGAAATAGGCGTAGAGACAACTGCAGTGACAGTTGTCTGTACAGCAGGCGGCCTTATGAGCAGCGATCTCGTGCCTTGTGTTACCTGCTGGTGAATTAATTGTGAATTACATACATACATTAACCTGTTCAATTCGCTTTTTTTTTATATGGAAACCAGTTTCAGCCAAGTAAAGTATGGACAACAAAAAATGTGGTCGTGCATGATATGGTAAATATTTAACAATATGTTTTATTTTAAGTGTTGTTGTATTTATGTTTAAAGTATTTAAAAATATTTTGTTGTAATTAATTACCTTGTTCGGTGCCGGATGTAACGTTATGGTGGATACAGGTTGTACGATGGAAACAACAGGCGCAGTGGGTTGACTCGTTACTACCGGAGCGGTTATCTGGAAGGCAAAATAACAGTATAACTCCTCTGCCTGTCCGTTTATTAACTTACTCTCCCTCCCTTTGCATTCTATAAGACCCTGGGTTCAACACACAATTCGAATTGACAATGAATATAAAATGGTAAGTACCTGCCTGTTATCGGAAAACGTCATGTATGATAGTAAACATATTCGAATGCCTAATTCCTTTGACTGATGACTGATTATTGAATAGGCATAATGCCTATTCAATAATCTTATCAAAAACTCACGGTTTGTAAACGATTTAAATTTTTCGTTTGGATGTATGTTTGTTATGCATTTTTTCCTGTCTGTTTTATTTATTTTCTCTTTTTACAATCGTTTGACAATGCTTACCAACGATAATGTCGAATGATTCGCTGCGAGCCGGAAGAGAAATTGGTACCAAGTGAAGAATCCTGACAACGACAGCAAAAAAGTCAACTAACACTCTGTTGTGGAGCCTCGACCAGCAGGGTCCTCTGCCTGAGCGGCGCCTGCTGCACCGGGGTCGGCGAGGACTTGGGCAGCGCGGCCGGCGGCGGCTTGGCCGGAGACGGCTTGGCCACGGGCGCCGGCTTGGGCGCGGCTTGCTTGGGCGATGGAAGCGGCTTCGCAGCCGGCTTGGCCGGTTGGCTCACTGGTTGAGCTGGTTTCTGGACCTGTTAGATATAGTACATTGTAAGAGAGGACGGAAAACCGCTAAAAGATGGACGAGTGAGTTTGAGGGCCGACACGTCAGTGGAGGCCCTCAAATAATACGAGTCCATCTTAAGCGTTTCCGGCCGAGGCATTACATAGTGCTTTTCACGACTACTGCGAGGAAATAAGAAAACATTTGCATAACTATAAGTAGGCCGCGATTTCTCTGGTAGCAAATTACTAGCCACTGCCTGTGCTGTCTCTTGAATTTCGGTAAGCGTCAGCGTAAAAATATCATTTTCTTCACTAGAAGAACTCATTTTTATAGCGAGCGTAGATACGTGTTTCTTGTATTTATGTAGTCAAACACAATTTACACTATCCAATTCAGTGAGTATTTTCCGATCCCGCCTTTTTTACTTTTTTTATCACTTTTAAGAGGCGTTTTTCTGTTGTTTGCTTCAAACCTTCGAGCAACACGGAAGGGAGGCGGCATTCGCACTATTTCCCCTCTGCCGAGGTACAAGATTAGCGCGTCAATCTAATCTAGCGCGGGTAATAAAACTAGTTGCACTTGGATTTTTCACTAGACCGAGTCCAGACGCGCGCGTGAACACTGCTGCACAAAAATGCCTGTTTGCTCGGTTTTTTGTTATAAAAAGAGGTCGGGGACATCAAATTTACAAAAAGAAAGTGTTACATTTCACATGTAATATTTTTTTTTACATATCATACGTTTAATTACATTCAATCACAATTATTATATTTTAGTCTCATGTAATTGTTGGATTTATCGATTTTGCTCGCTCAGTACAAATTGCGGATCGGTCGAGCGACAAATCCGACTTCTCATCTCTCAGAATACAATAACATACTTCAACGAAAATGTGTTAGTGTGCGTGTTGTGACACCTGTCACTCGTCCGTACACAAAAAGAGATCGAGGTTTGCAAGATTTGTCTTTGACGTGTGTCATTTTCTATGTATTTGTGTCGTCATTACAGATTGGATTTTGTATGTAAGTGTGTGAGAAGTGCGACTGTGTGCACCTTTCCCCCCGCGAAAAATGGCAGAAAGATTTGTACGGTGAGATATCGCTTGGGCCACTCCCTTCCGATGTGTCGGAAGCCGGTGTTGCTCGAAGCTTCAAACCGACTCTAAACTTAGAAGCGTTTTTGCTAGAAAACCACAAACAGCTACAAAAGTAAAAAACGCCTTAAGCGTGAATCGAATGAACTGACTGAATGAATGAATGGTTTTGACATTTCTTTTTTTTTTAACGAGAAATTGGTCCTATAAATAATCTAATTTTATTTAGGAAAAAGTTGCGCCAAAAAAGACCTTTTATTGATTTTTATGTTTTAAATGATACTCATTGCTGTAGCGAATCGTCACCAATGACAGATGATGATAACAATGAAACATTGTAGTAGTGGTGGTTCAGGTGCTACAGCTATTGCCTACTTTCCAGCTTGGTTTTAGACCATCTATTGCCACATTTCCGAACAGTGGCGTGAAAATTAATATAGATGTACGAGTACAGGAAACTCCTGTGTAATGACGAAAAGTGTCAAATTTAAGTTTTCGTGTTTTGCTTGTATTGTATGGGGATAGGGGGTAGTATCGGCGTGAAGTATCAAAGTCAAGATAAACTTTTCGATTTAGGGCACCAGGTGGCAAACTCTCCACCGCTGTAGTCGTCCCCATTTCGTTCAAATCTAACAATGTATAAATCCCATCATTCGGAACCATTTTAACTACCTCATAAAGCTTATAGCAAATAAGGAGCTCCCCGCGATTGGAGAAACTAAGCTGGCTTATTTATGTACAGTCAACTGTAAAAATATGGGTGCACAAATCATCTCAAAAATATGTCCCATAGCTCTTATGGCAGCGAGTTAAGAACTAGGGGACATATTTTTGAATAAGCTGGCTACACCCATATTTTTACAGTTGACTGTACCAGTGTACCCAGATGGGGTTGCAATGTGATGTTATACCTTAACCACGTTGGCAGGTTTAGCAGGAACAAGCTTCGCGTGCTGACTTAGATTGGCTTGTTTGGCCGCTTGAGCTTGCTCTTCACGGCCTGGGTGACCAGGCTGGCTTGTTTGACCATGAACGAGTTATGTTATACCTTAACCACGTTGACTGGTTTGGCTGGAGCGGGCTTCGCGTGCTGACTTAGATTGGCCTGTTTGGCCGCTTGAGCTATGAGGTTGCTTTTCACAGCCTGGGCGACCAGGCTGGCCTGTTTGGCCGACTGGGCCATGAGAGCCGCCTTTGGTGTGGATTTTTGTTGTGGGGACGGCTTGGGTGGGGCTACTGTAGGTTTCGCTTGGGTAGGGGTCGGCCGCGCCTGTAAGAATTAAAACTTTTACTACAAGTACGACATAATATAATACATATATCAATTAGGTTAGATTTGCTTATTTGAAACTAATAATATAAAATACCAACCCGCTGGGTGGACACTGTAAAGAAGGCCTGCCAGGGATCTACAAAGGCACCTATTATTAAGAAGGCGGAAAATCGTGCAGAATAGAGAGCCTTGGTGCACAAAATAGCGACCTCATGTGGTCGCGACTCAGTCACGAGGAATCGAGGAAGAAGAATATAAAATACTTACTTAAACCATTTTTTTAGGCTTAGTACCCTCAAGTATAGTCGTTCGATTTGTAGCTGGCCCCGAACGGCTAATCCTTTGTCTATTGTCCGCTGTTCATCACAGACACCACTACAGTACCTGCGGATCCGGCTTGGTGGGCTTGCTCTTGGGCCGCTCCCGGGCGCGGGCGCGGGCGGGACCGCGCGGGGCGGGGCGGGCGGGGGCGGGCGTGGACGCGGCCGCGGGGCCGCGGGCGGGCGTGGACGCGGGCAAGGGGGTGGCGGCGGCGGCCAGCAGCAGCTGCGCCGAGCCGGGACCCAAGCCGCCCTCCACGTCCACGTCCACGTCGCTGTCCGATACTGACGCCTCCGTGCCCACTTCTAACTCCACCTGAAAGAAAGTGTCATGTCAATGTGAACGGTATCGAAAGGCAGCTGTAAAATCGGCGATACCTTTCCGACCATTAAGTATTAATTGCACTGTGTACCAATTCTTGTAATAAGTAGTCGTACGGATCTTGTACATCTCATTGAAAGATGACTATGAAAAATTACTAGATAAACGGATTCGTCCAAAACGAGCAGCCTCGCGAGGAATTTGCCTTGCTCGAGCCGCTCGGTCTATGAAATTTGTTCACTGATGAAAACGTGCCTCGCCGTGGCCGTGCGTGTTTATATGCATATCCTTCACGCGGCAATTTCCTCGCGAGGCAACTTGTTCGGCGTCGACCTGTCTGTTGAATAGCAAATTGCACTGCAGTGAGCACAATCTAATCACGCCAAAAAGTGTTTTTACTAAACAGAAAACAATAAAAAAATACATTTACAGAATACCAGTGCCTAGGGATAGGAACAGCAGAATATTTCGTCTCAAAATCGCCTTAAGAACAATACAATAAACTTATAGTTACCGCAGGTGGTGGCGTCACTGGTTCGGGCTCCCGTTTCTCCGCCGCGCGACGCCCTCGCGCTGTTGACTTCAACCAATCTTCTTCCGTCCTGCACACAATATTGCCATAGAGAAATATAGTAGGACAAGAGTGCTCACTCCATACATCAGTTTTGGTACAATAAAGACTATTATTTTCATAGTCGACATCTAGCATCGAGTAGCGGAATTATCAGTATTGCTACTTGACAATAGATATAGCACCGACCGGAAAGTCTAATGCTCAACAACATTATCATTATCAATCTATGTATTTTTTTCTCTATGATATTGCTAACTTATTTGTTTTTATCAACGATGCGACAAATAAGTTTTTGTAAAAAAATACAAGCTTTTACCTCCCACTGTACTTTATTTATATTTATCTGACAAAGACTCGTAGAGTATGATTCTGACTAGTCCAAACTCAGAGAGGGCGTTTATTTTATTTACTTAACGTCATTCCTGCTCATTTCGTAAAGCTTTCTTCATCACACTCGCTCAGTAAATGTGGAATTGTACGAAGGTTTAGCGGGAGTTATAGAAAAA